>NC_091178.1:5321634-5539134 GCF_040958095.1 Procambarus clarkii
CTGTCCGCTCTGCTCCCTGGGCTGCCAAGAGTCGCAATTTTTCTCGACCCCGGCGCCGACCCGCGGGACCTTCCTGTAAAACTCCTGGGTAAGTCTGGGCACACTATCCCGCGTATATCATCACTTCTCTTTCCTAGGAATGAATTTGATGAAATCTCTTCCTGATACGCATCATATCTAATCATCTTTTGGTTCTCCTGGTAATTTGTTAATTCTTTGTCCATCTGACGACAAATTATCCCATGGTCGTTCGAGCTAGAACTCAATTCCTGGTCAATCTGAGGATCCGTGGCCAAGTCACCAACTTTCGAATTGGTTGTCTCCTGACTTACCTCTCCACGAGGTGATGCACAAAGGGGCACAGGCGACGGTACCTCAACACATGCTGGAGCAACAGAGGAATCAGACGGAGCAAAACAGCTCTGCCACCACTCGAGGGCCGGGAAAGGGGCAGGCGGAGATGAAATGGCTGTCGGGGGAACATTTACCGTACTGGTCCTAGCGCTGGATGGCAGCAACGGCGGCAACGCGGGCCGCGGCATGCCATCACGTGGTGAAAAGGGGGCGTCGAGTACGACCCACGCATCGCAAGGGTCAATCACGTCCACTTTAGCTTCCAAAGGGAGTCGCAGGTTGTCAGGCCGCTTATCTTTATGAGTTGCCTCACAGCCACAGTACAGCTCCCCGCCGCCCTTCTCCCACAGGTGCTCCGTCATGGCCTGCAAACTCCTACCCTCTGTGTGGCCGAGGAGCCTCCTGGTGGTGCCGCAGGCGTGGGATAAGGTGGTGTCGGCCGTGGGAAGATGTTGTTTGGAGGAGTGCGGTTGTTTCGGCCCATCATGATGATGGGGGTCGGCGCCCACCACCCGCCACAGCGTGTGGGACAACAGGCTACTCACCACGCTCACCATGGTCACTCTCGCCTGTTACGGCCCTCCAGGTGTTAGTCGTGCTTAACAAATACTCGTTTTCTAATTTTCTGAAGCGCAAATGTGCAGAAAATCGACGAATGAAACATAATATTGTATTCTTTTCTCTTTTCTACATCACTTCCATTGAAATGACAATGACTCCGTCAACAAGTTGCAGAGTACAGTGTCAGTAGAAGCCAGGACACCATCTGTGTTTTCCTGAAAGAAGAAGGAAGGAGGTGAAGCAGCAACATTTCCTGCTGTCGTCAGCTTAGTGTATGGGGGGGGGGGGGATATGAACATTTACACCTGTATCACCAGCCTCGCTCGCGCGTGTTTGTGTCTGTCTGTCTGTCTGTCTGTCTGTCTGTCTGCACTCGACCCTGTTCTTACAGTCGAACACCTGCTCTTAAGCCCCACATTTCGACCATCTATATGTCAGTGCAGTGACTTTTCACTTGTTTTCTTTAAATATTTGCATTTAAAATTGTGTATCGAATTGGCGTCGACAACTTCCTCGTCCAGACCGTTCCCATTCTTGACGTCTCTGTGACTCATCTGTGTTCCCAGTTCCCAAATATATCCTCTCGTTCTTCTGTTCCTTAATTTGAGTTTTGCTTCTATATATATACTTTGGCAATCTCCTTAAGTATCTAGTCTGTGGGCGCGTGTATGTATGTATGTGTACTTACTATTTGTATTTGCTATTTGCCTGCAGAATCGAGCTATTAGCTCTTGTACCCCGACTTTCTAACTAATCTATTTTCCCTCTTTTATATCTACTGACACACACCCATCCATCCTAGGGGGGCTGTGACTGAGTGGACAGCGCTTAGAACTCGTAATCATAGGGTCCGGGTTCGATCCCCGGCGATGGTGATAAACAAATGGGCAGAATTTCTTTCACCCTGATGCCCCCGTTACCTAGCAGTAAATAGGTACCTGGGAGTTAGACAGCTGTTACGGGCTGCTTCCTGGTTGTGTATGTGTGTGTGTGGAAAAAGGTGATTGATTGACAGTTGAGAGGCGGGCCGAAAGAGCAGAGCTCAACCCCCGCAAGCACAAGTGTTTGGCGGCAAATTTTTGGGGCGACCTTTAGTAAATCTGCGGAAGTCAAGACCCACGTTTGACTACCTTGATGGGGTCAAGGTTACGCAGGTCGGGGAGGAATGAGTTGAACGCAAGTCAGAGGCGTATAAATAGACCACATTATGCGGCAGCTACGATCCGAGCACCGCTCCTATGCCAGTTAAGTGCACTACGGGCTCACCATAGCCCGTGCTACTTGCCCCGCTCCTGTGCCAGTTAAGTTACGGGCTCACCATAGCCCGTGCTGCTTGGAACTTGTTCCCGAGTAGCTGAATCTATAACAACAACAGCGGCAGTTACGTGTGGGTATTGTACGCATCTAAGACTAATTGATACTGGCTTTAATAGGTCTAATAGGTGGGTGAAAACAGGTGGGTATATAGATCAATATTGACTAAGACACTACTGTACAACACTAGTAAAGTCTGTGTATGTGACGCTTTATACATAGTAAGGACGGGCATATTAGTAAGGATATAGTAAGGCATAGTAAGTAAGGTGTGAGCGGGGGATCACTGCTCACATACCCTTACACAGTATGTAACAGGGGTTTGGTAGCTGAATGGACAGCGCGCGGGACTCGTAATCCTGTGGCCCGGGTTCGATTCCCGGACTAGGCAGAGACAAATAGGCAGTTTCTTTCACCCTGATGCCCCGGTTAGCACCATTCACCTAGCAGTAAATAGGTAAATGGGATTTAGACAGCTGTTACAGGCTGCTTCCTGGGTGTGTGTGAAAAAAAATTAATAGTTAGTAACAGTTAATTGATTGACAGTTGAGAGGCTTAATTGTGCTTGCGGGGGTTGAGCTTTGGCTCTTTGGTCCCGCCTCTCAACTGTCAATCAACTGATGTACTGGTTCCTGAGCCTATTGGGCTCTATCATATCCACACTTGAAACTGTGTATGGAGTCAGCCTCCACCACATCACTTCCTAATGCATTCCATTTGTCAACCACTCTGACACTGAAAAAAATTCTTTCTAATATCTCTATGGCTCATTTGGGCACTCAATTTCCACCTGTGTCCCCTAGTGCGTGTGCCCCTTGTGTTAAATAGTCTGTTTTTATCTACCCTGTCAATTCCTCTGAGAATCGTGTGTGTGTGTGTGTGTGTGTGTGTGTGTGTGTGTGTGTGTGTGTGTGTGTGTAATTACCTAAGTGTAATTACCTAAGTGTAGTTACAGGATGAGAGCTACGCTTGTGGTGTCCCGTCTTCCCAGCACTCTTTGTCATGTAACGCTTTGAAACTACTGACGGTCTTGGCCTCAATAGTTTCAAAGCGTTATATGACAAAGAGTACTGGGAAGACGGGACACCACAAGCGTAGCTCTCATCCTGCAACTACACATAGGTAATTACACACACGCGCACACACACACATACACACGATTCTCAGAGGAATTGATGAATTGTGTGTGTGTGTGTGTGTGTGTGTGTGTGTGTGTGTGTGTGTGTGTGTGTGTGTGTGTGTGTGTGTGTGTGTGTGTGTGTGTGTGTGTGTGTGTGCGTGCGCGCGCGCGCGTATTGTAGAAATATATGTAGCAGATATAATAGAGGAAAAATAGATTGATTAGAAAGGCGGGATCCAAGAGCTAATCGTTCGATTCTGCAGACACAAATAATTAAATTACATACACACATCCCCAGGAAGCAGCCTGCAGCGGCTGTTTAACTCAGGTACCTATTTACTGCTAGGTGAACAGGACCATCAGGTGAAAAACTCTGCCCATTTGTTTCGAAATCAAACCCGGGTCCTTAGAACTACGACCTCCGAGCGCTGTCCGCGAGCGAGAGTATGTATGTTTGTGTATATTCACCTAATAATACTCACATGAGTGTGCCTGCAGGACCAAGCATGTGCTCTTGGGTCCCGTGGTTGAATGTTTCAGCCATAAACACAAGCGGCCAAATGACTCGCATCGTCTCCAAATATAATTCAAAGAGCCGTAGAAAAAAGTATTAAGAGTCGACAACGTTAACACATCAACACTACCCATCCATTCATCTATCTACTCCCTGTTTCTGTCTCTGCCTCTATTTGTCTCTGTCTTTTTGTCTGTCTCTGTCTGTCTATGTTTGTCTCTGTCTTTGTCTGATTCGACAATAAACTTGACGTATACAAATATAATTGTCTAATGCGTGAGTGGTCGCCAGTGAGAGGGGTTCAAGTGACATGGAATACTGAACGAAGAATAGTTACCCCTAACTCTGGTAAGCGCCGTGGCTTGAGGCGCCTGTGACGCTGCGGAAGAATCGTCTATTTTATGCGAGTTCGGGCAAATTATTCACAACATGAAATTTCCGTTAATTTTCCCAAGATCAGTAAATAATATTGCATATTACTATAAGAAAACATATTGTTTTCATATGTTTGTTTTGCAAATATTTAGCTATGTAGCTGGCGGGCAGTGCCAAAAATCAAGGGGGGGGTCTAAGTTTGGCACTGGCAGGCTGTTCCCTCTTGAAATCTAGCGACCCCAACCAGCCTATGTTCATCCCGTACGCCAGACCATTCCCTCTGCCAATTTGGGTTGGGCTAGCCCCAATCGTATGGCTCCAACTTTGAACAGAAAGACATTCTCTCATATACAATGAGAATGTATCGTAGCCTAGTGAATTGACGTCTTACGCATCATGACGTCACAGGTCAATTCACAAACTAACGACAGATGGTGGGCAAGTACGCTGAGTGGGAATATATATTGTTTAAATATTCACGATGTTTCACTTTATATAAACACTGAAGTAGTAAAATAGCTGAATTTCCTAATGAAATACACGCTTTTATCGCTTAAATTAAAACAGATGAACTCGGCGATTAGTGTAGTCGGCTCATTCTCAATTGGTTATGGGTTCGATTTCCTGGGAAGGCAAGATGTTGAGCTAATCTTATATATATCTGATGCCTCTGTTCACCTAGCAGTAAATATGTACCTGGCAATCAGTTAACTGTCCCTCAGCACTCAGTATACATTTACTAAACAAAAAAAAATCTACCACTTTCGGGCTATTCATGCCCGTGCCACCTCTTGGGTGGCCTAATCCTCATCAATCAATCAATCAGTGAACTGTTATGAATCAGTCGTTCGGGGAGACATCTCCCGTCACGCAGGGTGCAGTCACACCTCCACAGATCTCCAGTATCAGCTCTTGATACTGGTAATGGTTCAAAAGGGCCACCACTTACGGGCTATTCATGCCCGTGCCACCTTTTGGGTGGCTTAATCTTCATCAATCATCAGTCAGTCGTTGGCTACGGGCACCTCGATAACACATCTCGCCACGGTAGTAGCCTCTACAAGAACTAAGGTCTCCAGCATCGCCCTCGGCTCTCTCTTCGAGGAACGCGAAGAATCTTCCGCTGAACGCAAGCTAGAGCAGTGTGACGAGCTGCTGATTGATTGATTGATAAAGATTAAGCCATCCAAGAGGTGGCACGGGCATGAATAGCCCGTAAGTGGTAGACGAGCTGCTGCACAAGGTGCCCAGAAATATCAACTCTTAATCTGGTCCCGCGGGACAAGGGATCAGTGGGAGGACAAGTGGAGTGGTGAGGTTGGCACCAGCCCCCACGCGCCATTTGCTGGCCAGGGGAACCTGCGTGGCGATGGGCTCAGTCTTGGGGGGCGGGGGAGACCAAGAGAAAGGGTATGCTCAGTCTGGGGCACAACAGGAGTGGTGGTATGCTCAGTCTGGGGCACAACAGGAGTGGTGGTATGCTCAGTCTGGGGCACAACAGGAGTGGTGGTATGCTCAGTCTGGGGCACAACAGGAGTGGTGGTATGCTCAGTCTGGGGCACAACAGGAGTGGTGGTATGCTCAGTCTGGGGCACAACAGGAGTGGTGGTATGCTCAGTCTGGGGCACAACAAGAGAGATGGTATGCTCAGTCTGAGGCACAACAAGAGTGATGGTATGCTCAGTCTATCCTCCGGAAACTATATAATACTTACAGTAACTATGTAGGACGAATGTACCATGTATGGATGGATCACCAGTACTATTAATTTTATAATCAACAAAAAATAAAGTTAAAATAAAACCTAAATATTCCTAGGTCTGGTATAACACATATATACCACAGTAGGCCTAAGATAGCTTGTATAAGGCCTAGGATTGGTAGAATATATGTCTTATACTTAAGTTCAATAACACAAAAGTCAACTTGCTGGTGGTCCATCACGATATTTTCGTATTTTCGACCAATAATTATTATAAGTACTCTCATTTTAGGAGGATAGGCTGTCCTGTAGTCAATATTAGGTAAACACGCATGCGCGCAACAGAAAATATCCATAGTGGAAACAAATGATATGCGCATGAAATAAAGTTCAAGTTCAAGTATGTTTATTGAGACAAGAAAGAAATACATCTCAAAGGGCTAGAGTATCTTAGGCTATTTCTACTCCCCCTGAAACAAAGTGTAATTGCTCCTGGTTCTGAACCACACTTCGAAATCTCACGATTCAAACATGAACCTTAAAACACTCCATCATACATGGCGATTTACCTCCAGGTTCAAACTGCGGACGAGGGACGCTTATAGACCAAGACACTCACGCTGTTTTTGCGTAGTGCGGCGGAAGCCAGGAAAAAAGTTATACCATGTCCTCCTCGCCCTTCCCCGCCCCCCCCCCCCCCCACCCTCTACTAACCCTATAGGCTGATGCTGGGTTATGCTCACTCCAGGGCCCCAGGTTGGGCCTATTTTGTCTTACACTATGCTCCAGGTAGGGCCTCGAGGAGGCTGATGCTCCCAGCAATATTGAGAATATAAATTTTGAAGTACATAAACGTTATTAAATATTTCTGGTCTCAAGTTTGAATAGTTAATAAACAAATGGTCACGACATTTGTAGATGAAAACGAAAAGAAAGGCCCAGATTGCGCCAATTGTAACATGTTTATAAAAAATTGATTTATTAGAGTCTTTTAATCATTTGTAAATTTAATGATTTGATTTGTTCAAATCATTAAACAAATTGTTTGTTTAATTTAACAATTAAACATCATTGCTTGTATTTGATTTGTTAAAGTCTTTTAATGATTTGTAAAAGTCTTCTCTTTTAAAGCGAAGTTTAAGGTGTCTTAATACAAGTATTTACAATTATCAAAGTGTGTGATAACTTTGAAACAAACTCCCTGTATTATTTGCATTATTCTTCAATGATTCAGCTCATCGAAACTCAGTTCCGTTTCTTTAAATGGTAATAACATGTAACTGCTTACACCACACTCCCCAACACCTGCACACGCTCCCCAACAGCTGCACACGCTCCAAAACACCTACACAAGCTTCCAAACACCTGCACATGCCCCAATATTTGCACACGCTCCCAAACACCTGCACACGCTCCCCAACAAACGCACACGCTCCCAAACACCCAAACACGCTTGCTAACACCTGCCCATGCCCCAATATTTGCACACTCCAAAACACCTGCACACGTTCCCAAAAACCTGCACAAGCTCCCAAAGACCTGCACACGCTCTTCAACACCTGCACACGCTCCCTAACACCCGTACATGCTCCCAGACACCTGTACATGCTCCCCAACACCTGTACATGCCCCAACACCTGCACAAGCTCCCAAACACCTGCACATGCCCCAATATTTGCACACGCTCCTAAACACCTGCTCACGCTCTCCAACACTTGAATATGCTCCCAATACCTGCACACGCTCCCAAACACCTGCATACGCTGTCTGACACCTGCACACGCTTCCCAACACCTGGACACGCTCCCCAACACCTGGACACGCTCCCCAACACCTGCACACGCTCACCAACACCTGCACACGCTCACCAACACCTGCACACGCTCTCCAACACCTGCACACGTTCACCAACACCTACACAAGCTCTCCAACACCTGCACACGCTCACCAACACCTGTACATGCTCGCCAACACCTACACACGCTTCACGGGAGACATCTCCCGTCACGCAGGATGCAGTCGCACCTCCACAGGTCTCCAGTATCAGCTCTTGATACTGGTAATGGCTCCAAAGGGCCACCACTTACGGGTTATTCATGCCCGTGCCACATTTTGGGTGGCTTAATCTTCATCAATCAATCAATTACTTGCGTTTATTTATTGTCTAAAACTGGTAACCTCAGCCCAAGTCCCCTTAACTGGGAATCATCACTACAACGCTCCACACACACACACCCCGGGGGGGGGGGGGGGTAGACATAGCCTAAGCTACTCTTTTGCAGGCGATGAGTCACAATAACGTGGCTGAAGTATGTTGACCAGACCACACACTAGAAATTGAAGGGACGACGACGTTTCGGTCCGTCCTGGACCATTCTCAAGTCGATTGTGATGAGGAGGTAGGGACAGGCAATAAATAGGCAAGAGAGAGCTGAGGAGGAAAGTCAGGAGTAGGGGATAGTAGTAATGGAAACTGCAGCAGGCCTATTGGCCCATACGAGGCAGCTCCTATTATAACCACCGAAGGAGAAGTAATAGGAAAAGAAGAGGATAGCAAGGGAGCGTAGGAGAAGACAATGAACAGAAAAAGGGAGAAGAGAGAAAGAAAAGGAAAGAGAAAGAAAGAAATGGAAGGGGGAAAGCTTATGTTAAGTCACGTTTGTTAGAAAGATTAGAGCATTTGAGTATATACTGTGAAAGGGAAGAGTCCACAGCAACAAAGCCAGGACTCAAGTTCATGTTGGGTACATTGTTTATAAGAGCCGATTCTACAAGACGGCGTCTGTGTAGAGTAGAGGCAGGAAAGATTATTTTGGAGGAAGACCAATCAATGGGATGATTAGAATCCCTCACATGGCAGAAGAGAGCATTGTTAGTGTCTGCAGACTTAACACTTCTCTTGTGTTCTTTAAGTCTGTCATTCAGTGTACGGCCAGTTTCGCCAAAGTATTGGAGAGGACAAGATGAACAGGAAATAGAGTAGACACCAGCAGCATTAGAAGCAGGATGAGCAGTGTGAACTAGATTGCTACGAAGTGTGTTAGTTTGTCGAAAGGCGAGTTTAATGTCAAGAGGACGAAAGGTATTGGTAAAAGTTTTGAGTTCAGATATGAAGGGAAGGCATAGTACAGTGCTAGTAGTGTTGGAAGCAGGTTTAGGATGAAAGAAATTTCGTTTAGCTTGAGAGTGGGCACAGTTGATGAAATGCAAAGGATAACCAAGGCGAGAGAATGATTTGTAGATAAAGGCAATTTCAGAATCAAGAAACTGAGGGTCGCTGATGCGTAGAGCGCGGAGGAAGAGAGAGACGAGGACACTTTTCTTAACAGAAGGAGGATGGTAGGAAAAGAAGTGAATTTACATGCCACTATGCATGGGTTTACGGAAGACAGAGAAAGAGAACCCAGACACAGAGCTGTGAACATGAACATCAAGAAAAGGAAGGAGGGAATTAGATTCCCTCTAATTAATTAACGAATTAGATTCGTTCCTGACTTTCCTCCTCAGCTCTCTCTTGCCTATTTATTGCCTGTCCCTACCTCCTCATCACAATCGACTTGAGAATGGTCCAGGACGGACCGAAACGTCGTCGTCCCTTCAATTTCTAGTGTGTGGTCTGGTCAACAATAAGCTACTCTTATCCCTTTGAGATGTATTTTTTCTTGTCTCAGTAAACATACTTGAACTTGAACTTGCTCCACATACAAGTGAATCTCCCAGACAATACTCACACACTGCAGACTCGGCTCGGGTCAACAAGATGACAGTGGGGGCCACAGATTCGGTTGGGTTCTCTCCGTGGCTGCCACAGGCGGACATAGAGGATTACTTGGTAGCACCGAGGCTACGGCAAGACTGCCCCCACAGCCGGTCACAGCCTTCAACACCACACCCCAGGATCCCAAGAGGGGCTTAAATCCGATTAAATATAAATGTCATTGTTTCTGATGACTTTGGATCAGTCTTTGTGACCTCTTGGTGGTAACATTGTCTCAGGTGGGCGGGCTGAGGCTGTTTAGTCTCCTTGACCTGACCTTACTGTGTGACCACCAGTGTGAGGACTCACGTGTACTGACCTGACCTTCAACCATCATTTGATGAGTGTTGTAGTGCTTGATTCACAGCTAATACCACACCCTTCACTCCCCTATTCCTACACACGCCACACTCTACACCACTCCCAAACACCTATACACACTCGAAGTCAAATTACTTGTGCTGGACGGTAGAGCGACGGTCTGGCTTGATGCAGGTCGGCGTTCAATCTGTCACCTTTCCTTCTCCCTCCACCCCCCTCCCCGGTCTCATCCCAAACCCCTTATCCCGATCCCTTCCAAGTGTTATATAGTCGTAAAGACTGCGCTTTTCCCTGAACATTCCCTTCCTCTTGGGAAGATATCTGAAAGATACCTGGGAGTTGGACAGCTGTTACGAGCTGCTTTCTGAGTGTGTGACGAAAAATAATACAGTTGATTGATTAACAATTGAGAGGCGGGCCGAAAGAGCCAGAGCTCAACCCCCGCAAGCACAACTAAGTGAATACACACACACACAGCCTCTCAAGATTTCCAACACTACATACAGGTGAATGACATCAGCGATGCCTCTTGGTCTAAACACTTTTCCCAACACACAGTCGAGGGTGCTGGTGGGGAGAGGTGAGGTGGGGAGAGGTGAGGTGGGGAGAAGTGAGGTGGGGAGAGGTGAGGTGGGGAGAAGTGAGGTGGGGAGAGGGAGGTGGGGAGAGGTAGGTAGGGAGAGAGAGAGGTAGGTGCCTGGTGGCAGTGACCTCTGCCTTTGTGCATGTCTTGGCTACCAGCACCATCAGTATAAACCCAAAATGTATATATGATGGTTAGCATTGTAAATGTGTGGCCACGTCTGTGGTAGACAATAATAATAATAATAACAGAAGTATATACCGATATTCCTAGTCATTTATAGTCACTTCCCGTACATGTTGACTACTACTAACACTTGTCCTGACAGTCACCAACACTAAATGTACAACCATTACCACAACCATCTACACAACCACCAACATAATCATTTACACATTCACTAACACCACCTACACAATCACCACCGACACATCTACAGCAAAGGGCTTAGTGGTTATTCTTCTAATAAAAATAATACTTCTATAATCAAATACAACATTTATTCTTAAATATTTGAATGTTTTGTTTGTTTTATTGTTGCCTTTGGTTAAATATTATTAAGTAGCAGCCTAGTAATTTATTACATAGTTTTGGCATTAGCTAATGTTAACAATAATTAATATTAACATTAGCTGACTAGTATTGCCAGATTAACTATACATATTTAATGATTTGTATAAACCGGCTCTTCACTGTAAACTCAAGAATTATGGGGTATACAGTATACATGTTAGGCTTATATCAAGGGTCCCTCCTCCCCTCACAGGGTCGAATTACTGACCCATACCCCCCCCTCCCCAACCCCCCACAACATCCTGACTAACTCCTGAGTACCTACGTACTCCTAGGTGAACAGAGGTATTAGGTGATTGGAAACGGCCCAATCATTTCCGTCCCGCCCGGTATTCGAACCCCGAACTTCCGATTGTGAGTCGAGAACGAACCCGCCTGTATTTCCTCGGACCCAGAGGAGCAACAGGTGAAGCAGGGAGCAACAGGTATAGCAGGGAGCAACAGGTGAAGCAGGAGTAATAGGTATAGCAGGGAGCAACAGGTATAGCAGGGAGCAACAGGTGAAGCAGGGAGCAACAGGTATAGCAGGGAGTAACAGGTATAGCAGGGAGCAACAGGTATAGCAGGGAGCAACGGGTATAGCAGGGAGCAACAGGTGAAGCAGGGAGCAACAGGTATAGCAGGGAGTAACAGGTATAGCAGGGAGCAACAGGTATAGCAGGGAGCAACAGGTATAGCAGGGAGCAACAGGTATAGCAGGGAGCAACGGGTATAGCAGGGAGCAACAGGTGAAGCAGGGAGCAACAGGTATAGCAGGGAGTAACAGGTATAGCAGGGAGCAACAGGTATAGCAGGGAGCAACAGGTATAGCAGGGAGCAACAGGTATAGCAGGGCGCAACAAGTATAGCAGGGAGCAACAGGTGAAGCAGGGAGCAACAGGTATAGCAGGGAGTAACAGGTATAGCAGGGAGCAACAGGTATAGCAGGGAGCAACAGGTATAGCAGGGAGCAACAGGTGAAGCAGGGAGCAACAGGTATAGCAGGGAGCAACAGGTGAAGCAGGGAGCAACAGGTATAGCAGGGAGCAACAGGTGAAGCAGGAGCAACAGGCGAAGCAGGAGCAACAGTTGAAGCAAGAGCAACAGGTGAAGCAGGAGCAACAGGTGAAGCAAGAGCAACAGGTATAGCAAGGAGCAACAGGTGAAGCAGGGAGCAACAGGTATAGCAGAGAGCAACAGGTGAAGCAGGAGCAACAGGTGAAGCAGAAACAACAGGTGAAGCAGGAGCAACAGGTGAAGCAGGAGCAACAGGCGAAGCAGGAGCAACAAAAGCAGTCCAGGCGTGGATGGAACGTGACAAGTCTCATGCATCTCTTGCAAGGGTTTACCCAGCTCCATGACCCCCCTCCCCCCCAACACACACACACACACACACACACACACACACACACACACACACACACACACACACTATCCCCCCCCCCCCTTCCCTCCTTCCACAGAACTCCATACAAAAACTTATGCAGATTATTTCATAAAAATATTACCAAACGTTTTTATAATTTAAACTACGTAATTTTGAGTTGATGTTCGCCGTCAAACCTATTTTGAGTTCTTTCAATAAAACGGAATTTCGATTTTCACCTGACCGGTGATTTTGGGGAAACTCATACGTTCTATATATATATATATATATATATATATATATATATATATATATATATATATATATATATATATATATATATATATAAAATAAAGTGTGCTACATAAAACTAATTAAGCTAATTAAGTTAATTATGACAGGTTTGCCTTACCATAAATTAGGTTAAATAAACGATCATTGTTTGAGATAGTTTCTTTAATTACATTTGGCTAGTTTAGAAAAGATTAGGTTTATTAGGCTAGATTAGTTTAGAATATTAATTCAATTAGATTAGGCTACTTTTTGATAAACTAATTTAAGATAGGCTCCTTAGGATAGACTAATTATGTTTGGGTAATTAGCCTAGTTAGGGAGGGCACTACATTTAGCAGAAAATTACCAAATACCAATAATGTTTACGACATCTTCAGGACCTAGGTCATAAAAGTATTTATGCGTACGTCTGATACCATACTACTTGTGTAAAGGAGGAAATGTATATGTTTATCTCTCAGAATGTTTGGTAATATGTTTATTGTTTGTGATGTGTGTATATGTATGTATTAACACGATGTACTGAACGGGGTGAGAATAGCTTGAGCTACCTCATCCCTTTGTGTGTATTTTACCTCAATAAACTTATTTCAATTTAAATTTCTTCAGGACAAATGCACAGCTATCGTGATTACGGTATCCTGTATCTAAATATTGTAGCGCGCCAGGAGGCTGTATCGATCGCAGCTGTGTTGCCTGGTTGGGTCAATAGGCCTACATGGGTCAATAGGCTCGGATGGGTCAATAGGCTTACATGGGTCAATAGGCCTTCTGCAGCTTTCTATAGTCATACGATATGTCCTCCCTTACTCTTCGCCTTTCGAGAGAATGTAAGTTAGGCTTTCTTAATTTGTCTTCATATTAAAATTTATAATCCCTTGCATTACCTTCCTGCTTTATCTTGCGTTTGTTATGCTACATTTAGATTATCAGAATTAATATCAATTGACATGAGCGTGTTTAGAGAAGGATAATTCATGGTATTATGAATTATCCTTCTCTACACGTTCAAGTGAATTGATTCTGATAATCTAGACGTAGCATAACAAAGGCAAAATAAAGCTGAAAAAATAACAAAAAAAAATCCTGATTTTCTTCCTAATTTTGCGTGTTTGGAATTGTAGGATGGCATGTCCGCCACCGTGAAGACCATCACAGAAGACTCCGGCATCACAGAAGAAAGGAGACTCCACGACCCAAGAGGACAGCTGTTCCCTCCTCCCCGCCCCTGACACAAGACCCCTCCCCGCCTCCTAGCCTAGCCGGCCATGTTGTTGAGAGCCTTAGATCTGCCATACAGCTGGGTTAGTTAGCCCTGGCTCTGTCCCTCCGACTTCCACATTTCCTCTCACCGGCTATTCTTCTGCTATACCCACTTCCTCGCTTACCCGAAGGGTATCTTATCTTGAGATATATCTTGAGATCTTGTCCTATATCTCGTTCGTTCGTTCCCCTAGAAAAGGTAGGTAGGGTAGGCCCTACCTACCATGTGGTACCTACCTACAATGTGGTAGGTAGGTTCAGCATAGGCCAGTCCTGGCCTATGACCCAGGACTTATATATAATTCCCGGTGTCGGGGAATTAACATAATTAACTTTGGTTTGACCTTTGCCTCGGCCAGTTTAGGGAGGGCGTCTTGAGGGTCCCTGAAGGCTGCCGACTTCTTATCTAAAGCTTTGATAAATTCGGCAGCCGTCAGGTACTCTCAAGACGTCGTCTCTATGCTCTCTATTCCTCTCACCGGCTATGTATAGCCGGTTATATATAGCCTGTATGTTCCTCTCATCAATATATATATATATATATATATATATATATATATATATATATATATATATATATATATATATATATATATATATATATATATATATATATTTATTATTATTATTATAGTTTTTTATTATTTTCTACCACAGACGTGGCCACACACACACACACACACACACACACACACACACACACACACAGGGGCCTCGTAGCCTGGTGGATAGCGCGCAGGATTCGTAATTCAAGTTGATCTAGATAGGGTTTTGAAATGGTCAAAGGATTGGCAGATGCAGTTTAATGCTGATAAATGTAAAGTTCTGAGGTTAGGTAATGATGATAGAGTTACAAGATACGAGCTAGATGGTGTTGTGATTGCGAAGTCGGATTGCGAAAGGGATCTGGGAGTTATGATTAGTAAGAATTTAAAACAAAAGGATCAATGCATAAATGTTCGTAATAAGGCAAATCGGACACTTGGATTTATTAATCGCAGCGTTAGTAACAAGACACCTGGTGTGGTTCTCAAGCTATATCTTGCTCTAGGTAGGCCCCATTTAGATTATGCAGTTCAGTTTTGGTCGCCATATTATAGAATGGATATAAATTCACTTGAACGTGTCCAGCGTAGGATGACTAAGTTAATTCCCCAAATTAGAAATCTTTCATATGAAGAAAGATTAACAAAGCTTAAGTTGCATTCACTGGAAAGGCGAAGAGTTAGGGGTGACATGATAGAGGTTTACAAGTGGATGAATGGACATAACCGGGGGGATATTAATAGGGTATTAAAAGTATCAACACAGGACAGAACACGAAACAATGGATATAAATTGGATAAGTTTAGATTTAGGAAAGACTTGGGTAAATACTGGTTCAGTAACAGGGTTGTTGATTTGTGGAACCAATTGCCGCGTAACATTGTGGAGGTGGGGTCCCTCGATTGTTTCAAGCACGGGTTGGACAAGTATATGAGTGGGATTGGGTGGTTATAGAATAGGAGCTGCCTCGTATGGGCCAATAGGCCTTCTGCAGTTACCTTTGTTCTTATGTTCTTATGTTCTTATGTAATTCTGTGGCGCGGGTTCGATTCCCGCACGAGGCAGAAACAAATGGGCAAAGTTTCTTTCACCCTGAATGCCCCTGTTACCTAGCAGTAAATAGGTACCTGGGAGTTAGTCAGCTGTCACGGGCTGCTTCCTGAGGTGTGTGGGGAAAAAAAAAAAAAAAAAAAAGTAGTTAGTAAACAGTTGATTGACAGTTGAGAGGCGGGCCGAAAGAGCAAAGCTCAACCCCCGTAAAACACAACTAGTAAACACACACACACACACATAAAGTGAAAGGCATATAAGGCGACATAAAGCGCATAAGGTGAAAGGAAACGTGCTCAACCATTTCTACCCTGCCCGGGAATCGAACCTGGGATACCCGAGTGTGAGTCGAGAACAAAGTCAACTGCACAAAGAAATGAAGTGCTGGAGCAGTCTCCACACACAATTTCGAATGTACATCAGTTGATGGAAGGGTGAGAGGCGGGAGTAAAGAGCTGAAGCTCCTCCGTCGAGGACAACAAGGTGTGTACCCGGGCAGCTAGAGTGAGGAGCGCCGCCAGCTGCAGCGGCCACCTTAGTGGAGAGTCCCATTTCTCGCCTTCTCTCGGTATATTTACTCCCGGTGATGTCTGCGTGACTCCTGCCCCCCCTCACCCCCGCTCTTCTCCCTCATTACTCCCTCATGTTCCATGGGTTCATGTCCCCGCCTCCCCTCCCCTTCCGTCCCTCCAGGAGTCCCCGCCTCCCTACTCCTTGCCTCCCCCCTCTCTGTTTTTATTTTTTCAGTAAAGATGATGAAGTTCTCCATCATAATGGAGAATATGATGATGATAGGTGAAGGGAAGTTTAGAAGTGAGAGTTATGAAAGAAGGCGGACTGTCCGCCTTGCTGACACGATGTGTGAGTGTTGGCAGCTAAGCTAAGCTGGTTCTCTTTTATCAGGGAGCTGTGAGTGTGCGAGAGGTTCTTCACATGTGCTACAGCATATATGGATGTCTATATATGAATACTGTGTAGCATTCATAAATGCACACTCCGATGCTTCCACATTTCTGCATGGTCTTCCATGCAGACCAAAGCACCAAAGCTCAACCCCCGCAAGCACAAATAGGTGAGTACATTGGGCAGGGAAACGATGGGCAGAGTTTCTTTCACCCTATGCCCCTGTTACCTAGCAGTAAATAGGTACCTGGGAGTTAGTCAGCTGTCATGGGGTGCTTCCTGGTGTGTGTGTGGGGGAGGGGGGGAATAGTAGTAATAGAAACAATTGATTGACAGTTGAGAGGCGGGCCGAAAGAGCAGAGCTCAACCCCCGCAAGCACAACTAGGTGAATACATATGCTATGTTATGCTGTTTATATGACCTCGCCTGTGCTCAGTGTGGACCTCAGGGCACAGGCCCTTTGGGTAATTAGAGGGTCGGTGACCGTCTCTTCTCTCCCTACCCCCCCCACCCCCCCCGGTCCCTGTCCATTATCTCCATCCCAACTACTGGTGTGCTCCCGCCCAGCAACACCACCGGGAGCCTAACAACCATCCCTGACATAGGCCTCGACAATGTCTAAGTTGCCACTCAATCTTGTTTGGGCGCTTCTGAAAAATTGACAAATACCGTGTTTTATTGTAATTAAGATCAGGCAAAATAAATCCGGAGTGCACGACAGATACAAGGAGAGGAGAGGGATAAAAAGTCGAGCCATGACTGGAGTACAAGAGACACAATGACATCATAATAATCTTATACATCTATGATAAAATCTTTGGAGCAGGATAGGAATCAAACAAGAGCCCTTGGGTACCTCAGACGCACGCCTTAACCCGTGGGATGCTCAATATTATACAACCTGGGATCAGCCGAATCCACTAGGAATCTGGAGGTATCGAGGTGGTGTCAATCTAAGGTTTACATATACCCTCGTACACTCTGGTATAGGTCCCTGCTGGCTTCTCCACCCAACGCTCCCTTCAGTCTACAACCTGGGCCCGCGGGAGGACCCGGGTTATGTTATCTTTACCATATCGTGGTCCATGGGATAAGGTGTGCTTCTGGGGTTACCCAGCTATTACTTAGGGCACCGCAGAGTACCGGTACCATAGATGTAACTTGGTGAACCATTAGAAGGGGGCGCCAAAGAGTATCGGTACCGTGCACCACAGGATACAGATACTATCGTATCCTGTACAGCTGTAACAATCGAATTTTCAGATTCACAGAATGGACCTAGCAGCGTATTTTAAGAGCTGCAAATGTTTATTATTTTTGCTTTATTTCATTTTGACCCAAGGTAAGGTAATTATGAGGGGAAAGCGGAGTTTATTACTCCCAATCAACCAGCGCTAGGCTATCTCTGTCTCCACGACGTCATCTGACATCTGACACAACTTCCTGATAGCCTTTGTCTCAACACACACAGTGTGTTTGTCTTATCAACGCTTTTCTGCGTGATTTTTTCAGCACTTATTGAGTCTTAATGTCTTGCCACCTAAACAATGGAAGGGTCAAGGGGGCACCATTATTGGGCTGTGCTGAGGGCATCAGCTGGCCTTAATCCCGTTCTGCTTGGCTGTAACTTCCTATAAACAACTTATAAAGTCAAGGAGTTGTAGCTGGAAAAATAAATACCTTTGCTATCGCCAACAAGAACTTTGGAAATATCCAAAGGAGCAACAGACAAAATGTCTGAGGTACAAAAGATCACCAGAAGAACAGATCTTACAAAAGAAATTAAGAATCAGAGTGTAAGGTACTTGCTAAATCTTGAATTAAGAATTAATTCACCCATAGGATTCTAAACCCACGAAGCCTGTCATCACCTCCACCTCACTTGCCCGCAACCTAGCCCTTCCTGACCCCACATACTCCCCCGCCCCTGAAATCCCAGGGGGCCCCAACACCTGTGAGCTGAATCTTCCCTGTAGGTGACACAGCAAATACTGCAGTCGCAGTGAACTTGGGTGGAACCCAATCACAGTGACCTTGAAATTGAAATTGAAATTGAAATAAGTTTATTGAGGTAAAATACACACAAAGGGATGAGGTAGCTCAGGTTGGTACAGTCATGGTGACCTTGAGATGGCACACATTAACACGCTATACTCTAAGGAATATATATATATATATATATATGTCGTACCTAGTAGCCAGAACTCACTTCTCAGCCTACTATTCAAGGCCCGATTTGCCTAATAAGCCAAGTTTTCCTGAATTATTATATTTACTATAATTTTTTTCTTATGAAATGATAAAGCTACCCTTTTCACTATGTATGAGGTCAATTTTTTTTTATTGGAGTTAAAATTAACGTAGATATATGACCGAACCTAACCAACCCTACCTAACCTAACCTAACCTATATATATAGGTAAGGTTAGGTTAGGTAGCCAAAAAAAGCTAGGTTAGGTTAGGTTAGGTAGGTTAGGTAGACGAAAAAACATTAATTCATGAAAACTTGGCTTATTAGGCAAATCGGGCCTTGCATAGTAGGCTGAGAAGTGAGTTCTGGCTACTAGGTACGACATATATATATATATATATATATATATATATATATATATATATATATATATATATATACATATATATATATATATATACAAATATATATATATATATATATATATATATATATATATATATATACATATATATATATACATATATATATATATACATATATATATATATACATATATATATATATACATATATATATATATATATATGTCGTACCTAGTAGCCAGAACTCACTTCTGAGCCTACTATGCAAGGCCCGATTTGCCTAATAAGCCAAGTTTTCATGAATTAATTGCTTTTCGACTACCTAACCTACCTAACCTAACCTAACCTAACTTTTTCGGCTACCTAACCTAACCTAACCTATAAAGATAGGTTAGGTTAGGTTAGGTAGGGTTGGTTAGGTTCGGTCATATATCTACGTTAATTTTAACTCCAATAATAAAAAATTGACCTCATACATAATGAAATGGGTAGCTTTATCATTTCATAAGAAAAAAATTAGAGAAAATATATTAATTCATGAAAACTTGGCTTATTAGGCAAATCGGGCCTTGCATTGTAGGCTGAAAAGTGAGTTCTGGCTACTAGGTACGACATATATATATATATATATATATATATATATATATATATATATATATATATACTCTAAGGAGTATATATATATATATATATATATATATATATATATATATATATATATATATATATATATATATATATATATATATATATCACCGACAATGACCTAAGGTATTATTAGGGGACAAACTCACCAGGTTTCAACCCTCACGGCATTGACTACATAGTTTCGTATATCGTGTATATGTCTCTTGTCACTACTCCCTGCGGAACCATACACAACCGCATGTAAATAATACCCACACATGGCCAGTCTGAACAGTCTTGGAGCGGACGCACCGCCTTCCTTTCCCACACTCACCAACAAACAGTTACAAGGTCACCGGGAGAGTTTCCCGAGCAGCAATGTACACGGAGCAACGACAATAAGGAGACCCGTGAACCAGGCAAGTGGCCGCAGCTGGCCATGTTTACGCTCAGTTCGAAGCGCTTCTTGGCACTGAATATATAGGCGTCATATAGAGTACAGGCTTCTCGCTGACTGCTGTTGCCTTCAGCAAGCATTGTGTCCTCAGCGCTCCGCAGAGGAGGAAAGGCACAGGGGGGTCAACGCGGTCGCATGACGACCGAAATGTTCATAACATGCTCGTAACAGCAGAGTTCGTTCTCGCGAAAGGACAGAGGCGATTCAGCCCGTCCTCCAAACAAAGATCCAAAAGTGATTCCATCCACCCGCCAAACCCCCTGTTTATGAATGAAAAGCGGTTTACACACGACTTACAACTGATTTCGTTCGAACACTTCCGGAACAAGTGCTTCACTGACGAGTTTTGTTCGAACCACAACGCTATAAATGCTTCACCCACGTACTACAAATGCAAATAATCGCCAACCGAACCTAAACACCTAACCTAACCTATGCCTATATATGCACAATATGCTAATATATTATAATATTAATTTATATTTGAGAAAATTCTTGTTTTGAATGAACAGCATGTTAAAATTTATGAATGCGTCTGTGGGGGCGACCCCTGGATGTAATGGACTTGAGTCGAGGACGGGTTGGGCGATTGGGCACGTTTTCTTTCGCCTGTCTTTTGTTCAGCTAGTAGTAAATAGGTACCCGGAAGTTATGCAACTGTTGTGGGTTGCGTCCTGTCTAAGGTCAGTAGATGACTTAGGCCTAGGCTCCAGGAGGACCACAATATTATTCCAACAGGCTTCCTGTCTGGAGTATACCAGACAGTTGTGACCACAGTACTCACAGTTGTGACCACAGTACTCACAGTTGTGACCACAGTACTCACAGTTGTGACCACAGTACTCACAGTTGTGACCACAGTACTCACCACACCCACTGGTCCGTGGCGTCATATACCACCACCGCCGCCATGATGAGTAACTCACCGAGTCATCCCGTCAACATGTCAACTCTGCCACTCAAGTATTCCATATCAAGTGTTTTGTCCACGTGAGGTTTCTAGTGACTAACTACACTTTTTGTCTACTTTATGTTCGCAGGTGTGTCATTCTGAGTCACTTACCAGATGAGAGCCGGGCACCTGCTGTTTGTAACGTACCAGTCCACGTCACACGTGTTCCACTCACTCCCTGTTTTTTTTAGTCTATTTTCACGGATACAAAATCTGTAATCGATCTTTTCCTTGCCTAAACCTAATGCAGTATAAGATGAATTCATCTACTATATATATACATATATATATATTTATACATAATATATATTTAGTATTGAAATATGGTATGAGGGGTCGTGTGAAAACCATGGAGAGAAGAGCACAAGAGCACAGAACACACCTCACACACGTCTCCCCCACCAGCAGTCCACCACTCAACTAAGACTCTGGCGCCCATGACCACATTTATACCATGTACCGGTATGGTGGTCACGTGACCCATGGCACATGTCAAGACGGGGATGGAGCTTGTGCTTGCCTAAGATCCCGCTGTGCTCTTGCCCAACCAAAACAAACACAAAGACACACACACACACATATCCATGGAAATCCAGCGGGAAATAACCTTACTACGTATACCATTGACTCAAATAAGACATTCCTCTCTCGCCGGCATGAGGCATAAATAGCCGCAAATGTTTTCAATTCAAAGAGAACTGGAGACGAGGGCAGCGACATGTGTCGATGTGGGTTGTGGGCGGCAGCTGTGTATGAGCGGGTGGGAGGCTGCAGGGTGCAGGGGACGCGTTGACGTCTGACCAGTGGGCGGGTGGGAGCCTTCAGGGTGCAGGGGGCGTGTTGACGTCTGACCAGTGAGCGGGTGGGAGCCTTCAGGGTGCAGGGGACACGTTGACGTCTGACCAGTGGGCGGGTGGGAGCCTTCAGGGTGCAGGGGACGTGTTGACGTCTGACCAGTGAGCGGGTGGGAGCCTTCAGGGTGCAGGGGACACGTTGACGTCTGACCAGTGAGCGGGTGGGAGTCTTCAGGGTGCAGGGGACACGTTGACGTCTGACCAGTGGGCGGGTGGGAGCCTTCAAGGTGCAAGAGACGTGTTGACGTCTGACCGGTGAGCGGGTGGGAGCCTTCAGGGTGCAGGAGACGTGTTGACGTCTGACCAGTGGGCGGGTGGGAGCCTTCAGGGTGCAAGAGACGTGTTGACGTCTGACCGGTGAGCGGGTGGGAGCCTTCAGGGTGCAGGGGGCGTGTTGACGTCTGACCAGTGGGCGGGTAGGAGTCTTGAGGGTGCAGGGCACGTGTTGACGTCTGACCAGTGGGCGGGTAGGAGTCTTGAGGGTGCAGGGCACGTGTTGACGTCTGAATCTTCTCAGAATTAGTCATTTGTCCCACGTTGCGTAGCTGTGACACCATAGACGCCATTTCCTACAATTTTTGAGGTGACTCGTGATAAGAAAGTGAACTAAATATTAGCTAAGAATATTGTGGCAGTAATTAACTCTGGGAAGATTGGGAAAACAGTAATAAAGCAGATAATATCAGAAAGAAAGCGAGGGTTTAAGCTGAGCCTGGCCCGGGTGGACGGGGCCATGGAGGTGTGGAGAGGAGGGCCACAACACCCCATGTGGCACCCTGGCCATCGCCTCTACAGGTGTGACGGTGCCAGAAACACGTAGCTCTGGCATGCGGTAGATGCTTCCCCTCACCCAATGAAATGAACGTGTAGAGGAATGTGTGGGGTGATCGTGGCTCATGCCACTCCAAATACCTCACCCAGGGATATATGCACCGAGGGCTGGACCAAGCCTTCTCGGTGTGTGTGTGTGTGTGTGTGTGTGTGTGTGTGTATATATATATATATATATATATATATATATATATATATACATATGTTGTACCTAGTAGCCAGAACGTCATACTCGGCCTACTAAGCAAGATCCGATTTGCCTAATAGGCCAAGTTTTCACGAATTTATATATTTTTCAATTTTTTTTCTTATGAAATGATAAATCTGTCCATTTCATTAAGTATAAGTTAATTGATTTAATTTTGAATTAAAACTAACATAGATATATGACGGAACCTAACCAACCCTACCTAACCTAACCTAACCTATCTTAACCTAACCTAAACTAACATAACTAACTCAATAATTTATGTTCCTAACATAATTTAATAATAATATTTAAAATAAACCAATAGGAAACACTTTATTGAAAATAAAGAAAATCACTCGGCCTATTAGGCAAATCAGATCTTGTATAGTAGGCCGAGAAGTGCGTTCTGGCTACAAGGTACGACATATATATATTGGGCAGGAGGCGTTCTTTTAAACATGTTTGGTTCACTATGACAGCATTGCTGACGTTGGTGATCTTATATTATAAGCTTCCTATGCTTCTATGTTCTTACTCTCGGGGTTAAGAAGAACAATCAAGTTACCGAGGTTCATGGTAAGGAAACTAGTGATTATTGAAGAGTTTATTATCTACAACGTTCCGTTCTATTCTGGAACACCTTCAAGAAAGGAATGAAAACACAAAATTGTATTGCACCTCTCGGTGAATATACACACTGAGGAGTTGTTCTAGTCTTGGGGTAAAGTATACTTGTTGGTTGATCAGTAAGGTGTTGTGATGGCCTTATTCCCGCGGTTGATGGGCCATGAGCCCGCCACTCCAGTACATCGCTAAGGTGACAATAGCCTAGTGTTTATGCCCCACTTCCTCCTTTCTATATGGCGTGGAGTCACTCATTCTCGTGAATTGCTGGGCACCATCATTAATGACCTGAACTCAGCTTATTAGTCACCTTGATAAGAGCAACGCTATTACCATTTTCGGGTAATGACCAGGCAGATAGATACCTTAGCAAGGTCGACCCCGGAACTCAGTGGAGTCACCTTTCTTCCCCAAGAGATAGGCCACTGCTTTCTTTGGGAAAGAAGACATCACAACTTCTCCCGTGGAAAAGTCAGTGGATCAGCCTGGTTCTGCCTTATGGAGATAAACGCACCATTACCGACTGGACGACCTCCTACCGCACTAACAAGAGAGAGGAAGTCGTCCTGGCACGCCTCTGACTCCACTGCAGTGACAATGTACTTCTAGCCCTACAGCACACGCCAGTTTCCTGCCGTGTGGCGGGAACTGCAACAACGTCCTCTCCATCAAGCACCTTCATCTCACCTACAGCGCTTCACGCCGTCCTCTCCAGCAGTACCGTCAGGTCTCAGTACGACACTCTACTTATACCATCTGCTAGATGACAACAAAGATGTAGCTAACACCTTCATGATCTTCCTGAAAGAGTGCCATCTTCTGAAGGTGATGTGAATAAGACAGGGCGGACCTGTACATATTCCTATGCACGCTGGAAACATTTTTTCTTTCACGGAAAAGAGTTGGGTTGGGAAAGGAAAGTTCTACATCATCTTGTACACTTAACACCACCCTCTCAGTATGCTTCCCGCTGGCGATTACCACTGCCGCTGACGACCCCGTCTGTGAGTAATTACCTAAGTGTAATTACCTAAGTTACAGTTACAGTTACAGGATGAGAGCTACGCTCGCGGTGTCCCGTCTTCCCAGCACTCTTTGTCATACAACGTTTCGAAATTACTGACGGTTTCGGCCTCCACCACCTTCTCACTTAACTTGTTCCAACCGTCTACCACTCTGTTTGCGAAGGTGAATTTTTTTCATGTTTCTTCGGGATATTTGTTTAGTTAGTTAAAATCTATGACCTCTTGTTCTTGAAGTTCCGGGTCTCAGGAATACTTCCCTATCAATTTTATCGATTCCCGTTACTATTTTGTATGTAGGGATCATATCGCCTCTTTTAAGCTACCTTCTAGTTTTGGAATATTTAATGTCTCTAACCTCTCCTCGTAGCTCTTGTTCTTCAGTTCTGGGAGCCATTTAGTTGCATGTCTTTGCACCTTTTCCAGTTTATGCGCTTCTTAAGATATAGGCACCATATGTGTGTGCTCACCTATTTGTACTCACTTATTTGTGCCTGTACGATCGAGCATTGACTCTTGGATCCCGTCTTTCTAACCATCGGTTGTTTACAGCAATGACTCCTGTCCCATTTCCCTATCATATCTAGTTTTAAAGTTATGAATAGAATTTGCTTCCACAACCACTTGTTCCATTTGTTTGTGTGTGTGTGTGTACTCACATAATTGTACTCACCTAATTGTGCTTGCGGGGGTTGAGCTTTGGCTCTTTGGTCCCGCCTCTCAACTGTCAATCAACTGGTGTACAGGTTTCTGACCCTATTGTGCTCTATCATATCTACACTTGAAACTGTGTATGGAGTCAGCCTCCACCACATCACTTCCTTATGCATTCCATTTGTCAACCACTCTGACACTAAAAAAGTTCTTTCTAATATCTCTGTGGCTCATTTGGGCACTAAGTTTCCACCTGTGTCCCTTGTGTGTGTGTGTGTGTGTGTGTGTGTGTGTGTGTGTGTGTGTGTGTGTGTGTGTGTGTGTGTGTGTGTGTGTGTGTGTGTGTGTGTGTGTAAGCTACACCCATCCACACCTGCTGTGCTCCTTGCTACTCTTACATCTCCGGAGACACAGACTCATTCCTCCTTTGCTTTTTTAGGTTTATTCGCTAAAATGACCACAGAAATCAAACTGGAAAAGGGCGCGTTGTCCTAATGGCCTCCCATAGGTCGCTAGCTGTAAAGCCCAACGAGTTAGTTACGTCAGGAGATCCTATACAATAACACTTGCCTCAGTGTTCACAAATACAGTGATTGAAATTCAGCGAAGCATTCCCCACGTCCCTACCTTCCCACAAGGGTATCTTACCTTACCACCAACGGCCGCGTTTAGGGAGAGTCACGTTATCCGTTACCTGTGGTCATTGTTAAGCTGTTTTAGTTGAGTTTTGACTCGTGGATCTCGAACCCAACCCGTGAGTGGTAGTTAACCACTCACAGGTATGGGGTTAACCACAGGTATGGAGTTAACCACAGGTATGGGGTTAACCACAGGTATGGGGTCCACTACCGCGCCGTCCTCGACTCAAGTCCATTCCATCCTGCGGTCGACTCCATAGACGCATTCATAAATTTTAATATGCTGTTCATTCAAAACAGGAATTTTCTCAAATATAAATTAATAGTATAACATATTAGCATATTGTGCATATATAGGCATAGGTTAGGTTAGGTTAGGTGTTTAGGTTCTGTTGGCGATTATTTGTATTTGTAGTACGTGGGTTACGTACGTACGTGTAGTACGTGTACATTTATAGCGTTGTGATTCGAACAAAATTCGTCAGTGAAGCACTTGTTCCGGATATGTTCGAACTTCAGCAGTTGTGAGTCGTGTGTAAATCGCTTTTCATTCATAAACAGGGGGTTTGGCGGGTGCATGGAATCACTTTTGGATCTTTGTTTGGAGGACGGGCTGTTTATAGCGTTGTGGTTCGAATAAAACTCGTCAGTGAAGCACTTGTTCCGGAAGTGTTCGAACGAAATCAGTTGTGAGTCGTGTGTAAACCGCTTTTCATTCATAAACAGGGGATTTGGCGGGTGGATGGAATCACTTTTGGATCTTTGTTTGGAGGACGGGCTGATTTGTATTACGTGGGTGAAGCATTTACAGCGTTGTGGTTCGAACAAAAGTCGTCAGCGAAGCTCTTGTTCCGGAAGTGTTCGAACGTCATCAGTTGTGAGTTGTGTGTAAACTGTTTTTCAAATATAAACAGGGGGTTTGGCGGGGGCATGGAATGGACTTTGGCCTTTGTTTATGAGGACAGGCTGCATTACCATCCTATGAGTGGTAGTGGACCCCATACCCATCCTGTGAGTACTAGTGGACCCCATACCCATCTTGTGAGTATTAATGGACCCCATACCCATCCTGTGAGTACTAGTGGACCCCATACCCATCCTGTGAGTAGCAGTGGACTCCATACCCATCCTGTGAGTAGCAGTGAACCCCATACCCATCCTGTGAGTAGTAATGGACCCCATACCCATCCTGTGAGTAGTAGTGGACCCCATACCCATCCTGTGCGTAGTAGTGGGCCCCATACCCATCCTGTGAGTAGTAGTGGACCCCCATACCCATTCTGTGGATGAGCATGGGGTCTACCATACCCATCCATATTGTGAATGGGTATGGGTTCGATAAATGAGTATTATGGATTCACATTATGAGTTCAGGCAATGAAAACCAACATTCGTTTAACTAGGCAAGTTACAGCACTGGTAAGTTGGTTAGAGTTTGGTAACATTTATCTATAGTATACTCACAGTTGGTCACACTTACGTCATCGTCACCCTAAGAGGCCCTGTCACACCGGGTCACACACCCCAAGAGGCCCTGTTACACCGGGTTACACATCTCAAGAGGCCCTGTCACACCGGGTCACACACCCCAAGAGGCCCTGTTACACCGGGTTACACATTTCAAGAGGCCCTGTTACACCGGGTCACACACCTCAAGAGGCCCTGTCACACCGGGTCACACACCTCAAGAGGCCCTGTCACACCGGGTCACACACCCTAAGAGGCCCTGTCACACCGGGTTACACACCCCAAGAGGCCCTGTTACACCGGGTCACACCCCCTAAGAGGCCCTGTCACACCGGGTTACACACCTCAAGAGGCCCTGTCACACCGGGTCACACACCCTAAGAGGCCCTGTCACACACCTCAAGATGCCTGAGTTTTACTAAGTATAATTAATAAGTGTGGCGCCCATACCCCCAGTGGGGCGGGAGTGCCCCAATACCCATGCTGGAGGCCAGTGGGGGCACCCCCCCCCCCTCATAGAGCTCTACTCGGCCTGTCTTACTATATCGATCACTCCAGTTTATTGATATTTTCCTGTCCATCTTTAGGACCTTACGTTCCAGTATCGTCCGTGAACATATTATGCGATACCTGTCTCTAGTTTCCTTTCCAGCGAGACACATTTTGAGAGCTGTGAGAGGGTTCCAGTAATTTAGGGGCTTTATAGTGTCTATGCGTGCCGTATATGCTCTTTGTATTCTATTTCAGAAATCTCTCCTGAAAGGGGGAGTGAGCAGTATTCAAGGCAAGAGAGCACCAAAGACTTCAAGTATGAGCACTGTGGTGGAATCCCTGGATTTGAACGTTCTGGTAATCCATCCTATCATTTGACTGCCTGAAATAGTATTTGTTAGGTTATGTTCACTAAGCGTTAGGTCATCGGAGGGGTCTGAGTGTGTCTTGCACCTTGTATTTCGTTTGAGTTCTTCATTTTTGCCATAGAAGAATTGATGTACCTGCAATGTATCACTGATCAACATCATGTTATTGTCCGTTACCCCAAGCGGAAACTTTACTAATAACGGCTTGTAGTTTTCAATGTCTTCTTCAGAATTGATTTGTGCAACGTCCGCAAAGAATAACACGAAGCTGTGGTTTATACTTTTATCTATATCTAATATGAGAATGAATAAGAAGCAGTGGTGCAAGGACAGTTCCTTAAGGTACAGAGCTGTTCACTATGTGTGGACGTGATTTTGTTTTATTAATAGTTACTCTTGTCATTCTGCCTGGCATAAAATGAAATATCAATTACTACTGTTTTGTTGTTCCCACTGGTCTCATTTATGGCCCTATACTCCAAGAACTGGTCCGCCTCAGGAGACTGCTTGCTGGAGACCCTTCACACCAGGTACCTACTTACTGCTAGATGAAAAAAAGGTATTATGTTTAATTATGGAGACATGCTCTAACATGACGTCTTTCTCAAGCCCGAGAAAGTAATACTGACAAGTGTAATAATATTTGGCAAGCCGCCGGCTTTGTGTCCCAGTCGAGGCCCTCAACCTTAGGGCATTTTAGTACGACAGTTTCTTGACGTTGGGAAACCTTGGACCTATTTACTGCTATATAAATAGGCTATATAAATGTCCCTGTTATTGATGAAAAGGTGCATCAGGGTGAAAGAATCTGCCCATTTGTTTCTGCCTCCGCCGGGGATCGAACCCAGAACCTTAGGACTACGAATCCCGAGCGCTGTCCACTCAGCTGTCAGGCGCGCTAAGTTTGTTTAGGACGCCTGACTGTCACCATAGAGACATTCACCATCTTGAGGTTATCTTGAGATGATTTCGGGGCTTTAGTGTCCCCGCGGCCCGGTCCTCGACCAGGCCTCCACCCCCAGGAAGCAGCCCGTGACAGCTGACTAACTCCCAGGTACCTATTTACTGCTAGGTAACAGGGGCATTCAGGGTGAAAGAAACTTTGCCCATTTGTTTCTGCCTCGTGCGGGAATCGAACCCACGCCACAGAATTACGAGTCCTGCGCGCTATCCACCAGGCTACGAGGCCCCCCAGAATGTCACCATAGTGACATTCACAATAGTGACATTCACAATAGTGACATTCACAATAGTGACATTCACCATAGTGACATTCACAATAGTGACATTCACCATAGTGACATTCACCATAGTGACATTCACCACAGTGACATTCACCATAGTGACATTCACCACAGTGACATTCACCATGACCGCACTGACAGTTGGTGACATCATGGCAGGCTGCATTAGGCATCAATGTTCTCATTGACTCAGCCGTTGTGGAAATAAACATATCTCTCTCTCCACCAGGATGACAATTCTCATTTTTTGCTTTAGTTAAACAAAGTTTCTCTCACACTGAGAGAAACTGCCAATAATTACGTCAGTCTCGTCAACGGCACAAGTCGCACCGAGGACTTTGCCACACCACAGTGACGAAGGAAGGACTCTGAAATACCTGACGGGTGGAACTCTAGACACATTGGCAGGTAGGCTTCGCTGGCGGGAAAAAGCCGTTATATCAACAGGACAAAATAGATCGAGAAGGCGCACACCCAGGTGTGGAGGCGGCCACACCGGGCAGCAGTGTGCGCAGTGCCGCCCCTGCCCCTCTGCGCACTGGGCAGGGGGTATGAGAGAGGGCAGGGGGGTTATCCCTTGCTAGGGGGGGGGGGGGCAGGGAAGCGTCTGCCACAGCGCACGTACACATACAAGCCCAGCGGGCATACCTCATGCATGCCCCGACTGCATACCCGGCCAGTTATACCTGCATTCGTGCCATGCATCATTCCTGGAGTTAGGTGGCGCCAATCATACCACACGTAGTTAACAACACCTCGTTTATAGAACGATGTGCAGTCCCTGTGGTGTAGTGGTAAAGACACGCGCCTGGCGTTTCGGGAGCGCTTTGTCCTGGGTTCGTAACCTAGCCGGGGAGGATTTACCTGTTTACCCCTCTGTTTACCCAGCAGTAAACTGGGTACCTGGTTGTTAAACAATTTGGCGGGTCGTATTCCGGGGAACATAGGATTAAGGACCTGCCCGAAACGCTATGCGTGCTAGTGGCTGTACAAGAATGTAACAACTCTTGTATAAATAAATAAATAAATAAACGTGGCTTGGGTGTAGTCAGCCACACCTTATCAATGATTCAGGACTGCATTTACACCACATATTCCAACATGTCACCTGAGTGTAAGCACGTCATATATATAGCACACACTCACACACATGTGTATTTATAGCACATGACATGCACACGTGACATGCAGACATATGACACATACACACATATGACTTCATTCATGTGTCCTCCTCACCCTGATGTAATATAAACAAAACTATTTAGTAATTTACTACGCAATACGCGATTGACCTAGGCGTCCAGCTCACCAAGTCCGTTTGTTGACCTGAAGACCAAACCCCTCACCAGATGGGCGAAGATGATTTGGTCCGTCATGAACCATTATCAAGTCGTGCGTTGACCTGTCTCTTTGCTTAGATAACACCAGACACTGTACCGTGGTGTGGGTACAGCAGACACTGTACCGTGGTGTGGGTACAGCAGACACTGTACCACACTAGGTACCGCCACACACCGTGGGTATGGGGTGAGAATGACTCAGATAAGGCTGGCCAGTGTTGTGACGGACCCAGGTATCTGAACAGTAATAAAAGGTAGACATTACATATCACCGGTACACTCACAACACTGCGTCGAGCCCAACATGTTTCCACCACAGGTACACCTCCCCTCTCTCTCTCTCTCTCGCTCTCTCTCTCTCTCTCTCTCTCTCTCTCTCTCTCTCTCTCTCTCTCTCTCTCTCTCTCTCTCTCAGTATATCAACAAATATTTAGTATGTCTCAACAAATATTTAATATATCAACAAATATTTAGTATGTCTCAACAAATATTTAATACGTAAATCAATATTTTTAGTATATGTCAACAATGCTTAGTATGCCAACAAATACATAGTATGTATCCACGAATGTTTGGTGTATCAATAAATATCTAGTATTTGTTGCCATTCTATAAGGTGTCTGGAAAGTTTGAAGCACAGTGACAATGTGACTATTTCTTGAATTTCAGATCACATTCTGAAGCTTCTGGACTCAAGGCGCTGACGATCAACAGTAACGTGTTGCACTAATCTTTTTTGTAGCCGCGAAGAATGGGCGCAGAGAGGTGTTAATCAGTTCCATCAAAATCATATTGATTCCAAGATTCTCGTATGGGATGTTGTTGTGTGACGTGTGGGTGTCAGAGACCCACAGTCACTCCCAGCATGGCGCATGTTTGTGTGATGTGGGTGTCAGGGGCCCACAGTCACTCCGGGCATGGAGCATGGTTGTGTGATGTGGGTGTCAGGGGCCCACAGTCACTCCGGGCATGGAGCATGGTTGTGTGATGTGGGTGTCAGGGGCCCACAGACACTCCGGGTATGGGACATGGTTGTGTAAGCGTCTGGACCCGACGTGCTGGAACGCTCGGCCGCAGTGTAGGGCTTTGTTCTCAACATCAAATGACAAGAACAATGTCAGAGGATATACGTCATCTGTGACATCAGTTTCTCACTATATGTTACTTTTTTCAGCTAAAATAATTTATTCAATGATTTCATAACTTGCTACATCTCTATGACATAAGTGTTCTTTAGAGCGCATTATAGGGGAGTAAATAAAGAACGAGATTGTTATAAGAATATAGAAAATCGTATATATTTACATATTGACCAGCAGGATAAAGCTGATATATAACATTAGATGTCTTGAGAAAATCAGTAGGAGCTGCGAGGAGGATTCGAACCCATGCTCTGGGTATACTTCCAAGCAAACGTCACACCACGACATGGTCAAAAGTAATGCGACCAGGGATTCAACTAAATCCTCTAAAGGTTTCTGAGGCTCCCATTGAAGCCTAATCAGGGTTTCACACTATGTCCCCATGAACTCTGGCTTGTAGTCTAGCCGGAGTGCTACTTCACACGCTTGTGATTTCTTTGTGCAATTGATTAGATGTCTGATTAATAACGCTTCTGAATCTGAATCCCGGTATTGTACTTCCCTTATTTCAAATTTGTATGTATTGAATTTTGGAATCAAGATCCATATTACTGACTCATATTTTAATTATATTAAAATTGTGCAATCTCACATACGTTGTCCATTTAATGTTCGGAAACTTTTATAATTCCCTACGTTCTAAACTCGACATTTGTGAACATCAACCTGCATTTGCCAATATTTTTCCATTTTCAATGTACCCAAGTCGTCATCGTCTGAGCCAATTTCCCGCCCTATTTTAGTGACATAGGCAAATTTGCTAAAGATGCTGCTCAATCCCGAGTCGTTTATATTTATGGTAAACAAAGCGTGTTCATACATTTGTCAGGACGCCCGGCGTGCACTTGTGAGGCTGCCGCATGGGCTTAGCATAGGCTGCTATTACACGACATGTTCCCATATCTAAGTCTTATAACAAGATAAATGGTGGGGGAAGGAAGATAAACCTTCTCTAATCTTGGGTTATTGCTAACTGAAATATTACAGGTCACTCCGACTGTGATATGACCCAATTAAACAAATATGAACTTAAGAACTAAAGGAACTAACTAGCCAACTGGCCCACGTGAAGTAGGTTTTACTTACTTATTTTCACTCGTATGACTCTGGCTTACTTCTGAATTTTTCCAAATTATTTGGTTGAGTGCCGCTGTGTGCCATTGTGTGCCACTCCTCCGCGACTCTATTGCTCCATCAATCTGGGGATGTTCGATGAGATTGTAGCTGGTTTTTTTATCTATACAGAATAGGGTAGCAATCTTTCATACAGAATAGGGTAGCAGTACATTGTTGTGTGTACCTAAGCTTGTTAATAAAAAAATAAATCCTTGCCTACATCTTTCCATTTTTAAATGCTAAATTTGAATCTTAGATAACGATTTTTTCTTGATAATATTTTCAAAACCCTCTTTAAAATTTGTATATTTATGTTGTTCTTCTGTTTATATACTTCTGTATTATGTATGTCAACTCTCATTCTACGTCTTCCAAATGGGACACAAAAGTATCTTCAGCTACATTTACATAATAATGATTCATGATGATGAGACCAATCTGTGTCATCTCAATTTGTAGTATGCAGCCAAAATGCATTGTATAATCTAAGCCAGGCTTCAATAGACTAAAATACAGCAATAATTTAATATTGGTATTTCTTTCACGATCAGATTTACCAATATCTTCAGCTAGTGATAAATAATTTATCTGGCTCCGTTACTACGAGGTAATTGGCATGTATAATCACAATATTAATCTAACCATTGAGTAAGGCTTACATTCTCTGTTCGATTTCTCCACAATAAAGAGGCCAACAGAAGAGAAAAGGTTGTCGTGACCCACCAGGACCACATGCTCGAGGATGAAACACTACACAGCGGGTCTCCCATTCTCTGGTCTGAAGAGGAGCTTCTCATGCGACACTCAACTGCCTAAAGGGTCTCTGGAGCACGGAGCCTCCCCCTCCACGGACCTGAGTATCCTGTGTGTGGTGTAGGGTCCCGGGTGTGGTGTAGGGTCCGGGGTGTGGTGTAGAGTTCGGGGTGTGGCGTAGCCTTGGTGGCTGACTTGTCTTACTCACGAGGACAACTCCACACTTCCTCTCGCATCTTCATTTCACTACCTGTTTCTTTTTTATGTTAATATACATAAGAATGTCACAGAGTTGTACGCAGTAGAAACGAACGTCACGGAGCTAGCTGTACGTGGTACAGGCAACTGTCACGGACCTACAGGCGGTGCAAACGAACGTTACGGAACTTTTCGGAGTACTGATAAACCTCACGGGGGAATACAGGAGGTGGTCGGCCCATGGCATCAACCAACTGAAATACTTCAAAGCAATGGTTTTAATTTGGTTTGACAGATCAATTTACAATGCTGTCTAAACTTCCTGGTATTTCTACACATAAACTGGGACTGCTCTGAAATGTTTGCCTTTCCGCCTCACACTTTATTTACTCACACGCGTTACATAAACACAAATTTCACGTAACATAATTTTCAACCTGATTTTATCTTTTCCACCCTCCCCCCACACCAAATGATCGCTATTTACGACCGAGGGCCTACCCATGACCCCCTTCCCCTCTGGCATGTGTGGGTGAGAGTCCCGGCAGAGCTGAGAGTGAAATCTGATAGTAGAAATCCTACGTACACTTGTTACCTTAATCCTTTTAAAGGAAAACTCATTCTTGAACATTGATTTGTGTAAGATCCACAGACTAGAATCTACTCTAGATTTTATAAGCATAGACTAACAATCATCACTTGTTAAGTTCTTCACTGAAAACATTAGCTCATTGAAACTTTAGTTGCTGGTATAGTCTACTTCTCTATTCTCGTTCTGTGGGTGACGTCATACTGTTACCGCTGCTACTGCTCTCCTCAGTCCTCAGTCACAAACTTTGATGCTCTGTAACTCAAGATTTGTCCCATGTTACTAAATTTATCTGCTGTCTATCCCTCCTAGATAAAGGGATCTACCTAGATAGATTACTGCTATGATTATCTTATGATTCAACCAGAAAATTTATGTTCTCAGCTAATGCTGAAATCATGTTTCTTCGAAACCTCAATGTTGGCCACAAGGACCGGCTTCCGTCTTCTTCCAGTTGTCCTCTGTGATAAGCAGCATTAAACGTGTTCAATTCTTAATGTCCGCTAATCATATCTCAAATCTTAGTAACATGGAACAACTTGTTTATTCCCAATGAAAAGGCAAGTCAGTCTTTCTCAACGCTAAGCCAAACTTTCTCATACACAAAAATTTATCTTTAAATTCTGGAGCTTCTTTTCGTCCTACAAATTGATACTCATGACGTCTTAATACCTTTTTGTTTCTCTGACAGCCGCCATTTGTGGTAAAAAAATGGTCCACCGTCAACTGGATGTGGTAAAACCCACCCCACAGATCTCTGGATGTGGTAAAAGAATCCTGTCATCACAAACATGTGGCAAACATATTCCACAGTCAGCCAGACGCGGTAAAAATATCGTCACAGGCAGGTGTCACGTCGTGGGAAAGAATAGGTCAAGTTTCCAATGGGAGGAGCAACAGGAGCTCGTCCACTTGCAGCGTCCAGCCGCCCACCCCTCGCCACCTGCAGTGACGGTTCAATAATCATCATCATCATCATCATAATAATAATAATAATAATAATAATAATAACAATAATAATACATTATTCATCCAATAAAATGCCACAAAGAACACCAGATAGGTATCAGCAGCCCCTCCCTGACCCCACACTTGTGACACCGAAGCTCTGTTGACTATTAAATAGTCTTAGTGGTATCTATTAAGCAGTATCGAGCAGAAAGCTGCTTCTGGAAACTTTCCCCACGAAACTACTCAATAGCTCGGTCGATAGAGCTTCGCCCTCGCACACTTGGGGTCCACAGTTCGAGTCTCCCAGAGTGCAGGTGAATTTAATGTTCATTACCACGGAAGTGTGGATGACAATTTATAGGTATCAATATTCACAGCACAAGGTGGTTGCTACTATAGTAGTCTTGTTAGTAGGAAAAACCTGTCAATACTAAAGTGGTTCTTTTCACAGTCTGATAAGATATTATCAGGTGAACCGTGATTTGGATCGCCGAGGCTGTGATAGCCTACATGACAAGCTAGGCGAGACCTTTCATATAAGGGAATAGGGAACGTGTCAATAAATGTTGTCGTAGTGTACCGTGGAGCAGAGATGTATATCAAATAGTGTATAATTTTTTGGCGTAACACTCGAGCGTCAGTAAAATTTTATATGTTTATATGTTATATGGTTTTTATATGTTTTTTTATCAGAGGAGGACAGTTATAGAGACGCACGCGAGCGGGGCGCGCACCACAATCACATGTGAATACTCACGTATGCATCAGTACATGTGCATGTGTGTACACATGCACCTGTATGTGTGCGTGTGTAGTTACACGTATTCGTATGTATGGCCATATATGCTTATTTACATATAAATGCGCATGTAAGTTGTTACTAAAACAAATTACTAAATTTTGCAGAGGGCTTGTGGTGAGAAGCAAACCCAAACCAAACTAGGCCTAGTATAGTACACATATTAAATTAGGCCTAAGGTGGAGTATGTTGGACCTAGGATTGATAATATTTATGTCTAAGACAGGTCTGGTTAGGTTCACGGTTTTATACTTTCCATCCAAAGAAGTTATAGGTAGGGGGTAGAAATAGCCTAAGCTACTCCATCCCTTTGAGATGTATTTCTTTCTTGTCTCAATAAACATACTTGAACTTGACGTTATAGGCACTTTCATCCAAAGAAGTTATAGGTACTTCCATCCATAGTAATTATATACGGGTTCTGTCATTTTAGAGCATGGGTTGGCATTCCCATATTCTGGTTTAGCGCTCTCTTGGGATAGCTCGCACGCATGTATATAAAAATGCACATGCGAGTATGTGTATATATGCAAGCATATTATTATTATGTGTGTACATCTATTCATCTAGTTGTGCTTGCGGGGGTTGAGCTTTGGCTCTTTGGTCCCGCCTCTCAGTCCTGCAGGCACAAGTAGGTGAATACAAATAAGTGCGTACACACCCGCACGCACGACCCCCCCCCCCCCCTCCGCACACAAATAAACTGATAATCACCAAGTTTGTTCGGTCGTTGTGGCCGGCTGTGACCTGTGTTGCCATGTGCCGAATTTTAGATGAACATTTACAGTTGTTTAGGCTTATATAGGACTTTATTTATCAGCAATACTGATCAAATTATTAAGTAAACCGTCTTCCTATCTTTCTATCGCCTTCCCAATCGCTCTTTATCTCTCTATCTTCCCTCCCTTTCATTTTTCCTCCCTTTATCCTCCTTTTTTAATATCTTCTTCCTCTCTTTATTCCCCTCCCCTTCCGTCTCCCGTTATCTTCATCTCCCCTTTTGTTATCCTTCATCTTCCTCCCGTTAGCCTAGCGTCTGCCTTCCCTGTGAGAGCAAGCAACACGTCCCTCACCGCCCTACACAAGCCAGGCCAGTCCGTTCCCCTAAGGTCTCCCAACGCCAAGAAAACGGGTCAATATAAAGTGTCCTCTCCTAACCTACCAGAGGACCTAAAACAGAAAATGGGACAGTACTTCACTTTTGCGAGCCGCTTGTATTTTCTAGTACGACAGTTTTTAGCCTTATGTAACGCATACGGGCGAAAAGGCGACGTTGTTGGTAAGAGTTGCGCCAGGAGCGGAGACAATTAACGTCTCTCATGTTTACTCTCACGGCGAGTGAGGAGCTCCAGGCTGTATATTATCTCATATACTTAAACATCATAAACCTTTGTCGTGGTTATGTTAGGATGAGGATTAACTGTGGTTGGCACGGAGTGTGGCCACTGGCTGGAGGCGGAGTGTGGCCACTGGCTGGAGGCGGAGTGTGGCCACTGGCTGGAGGCGGAGTGTGGCCATTGGCTGGAGGCGGAGTGTGGCCACTGGCTGGAGGCGGAGTGTGGCCACTGGCTGGAGGCGGAGTGTGGCCACTGGCTGGAGGCGGAGTGTGGCCACTGGCTGGAGGCGGAGTGTGGCCACTGGCTGGAGGCGGAGTGTGGCCACTGGCTGGAGGCGGAGTGTGGCCACTGGCTGGAGGCGGAGTGTGGCCACTGGCTGGAGGCGGAGTGTGGCCACTGGCTGGAGGCGGAGTGTGGCCACTGGCTGGAGGCGGAGTGTGGCCACTGGCTGGAGGCGGAGTGTGGCCACTGGCTGGAGGTGGAGTGTGGCCACTGGCTGGAGGCGGAGTGTGGCCACTGGCTGGAGGCGGAGTGTGGCCACTGGCTGGAGGCAGAGTGTGGCCACTGGCTGGAGGCGGAGTGTGGCCACTGGCTGGAGGCGGAGTGTGGCCACTGGCTGGAGGCAGAGTGTGGCCACTGGCTGGAGGTGGAGTGTGGCCACTGGCTGGAGGTGGAGTGTGGCCACTGGCTGGAGGCGGAGTGTGGCCACTGGCTGGAGGCGGAGTGTGGCCACTGGCTGGAGGCGGAGTGTGGCCAATGGCTGGAGGCGGAGTGTGGCCACTGGCTGGAGGCGGAGTGTGGCCACTGGCTGGAGGCGGAGTGTGGCCACTGGCTGGAGGCGGAGTGTGGCCACTGGCTGGAGGCGGAGTGTGGCCACTGGCTAGAGGCGGAGTGTGGCCACTGGCTGGAGGTGGAGTGTGGCCACTGGCTGGAGGCGGAGTGTGGCCACTGGCTGGAGGCGGAGTGTGGCCACTGGCTGGAGGCGGAGTGTGGCCACTGGTTGGAGGCGGAGTGTGGCCACTGGCTGGAGGCGGAGTGTGGCCACTGGCTGGAGGCGGAGTGTGGCCACTGGCTGGAGGTGGAGTGTGGCCACTGGCTGGAGGTGGAGTGTGGCCACTGGCTGGAGGCGGAGTGTGGCCACTGGCTGGAGGTGGAGTGTGGCCACTGGCTGGAGGTGGAGTGTGGCCACTGGCTGGAGGCGGAGTGTGGCCACTGGCTGGAGGCGGAGTGTGGCCACTGGCTGGAGGTGGAGTGTGGCCACTGGCTGGAGGCGGAGTGTGGCCACTGGCTGGAGGCGGAGTGTGGCCACTGGCTGGAGGTGGAGTGTGGCCACTGGCTGGAGGCAGAGTGTGGCCACTGGCTGGAGGTGGAGTGTGGCCACTGGCTAGAGGTGGAGTGTGGCCACTGGCTGGAGGTGGAGTGTGGCCACTGGCTGGAGGCGGAGTGTGGCCACTGGCTGGAGGTGGAGTGTGGCCACTGGCTGGAGGTGGAGTGTGGCCACTGGCTGGAGGTGGAGTGTGGCCACTGGCTGGAGGTGGAGTGTGGCCACTGGCTGGAGGTGGAGTGTGGCCACTGGCTGGAATCGGAGTGTGGCCACTGGCTGGAGGCGGAGTGTGGCCACTGGCTGGAGGCGGAGTGTGGCCACTGGCTGGAATCGGAGTGTGGCCACTGGCTGGAATCGGAGTGTGGCCACTGGCTGGAGGCGGAGTGTGGCCACTGGCTGGAGGCGGAGTGTGGCCACTGGCTGGAGGCGGAGTGTGGCCACTGGCTGGAGGCGGAGTGTGGCCACTGTCTGGAGGCGGAGTGTGGCCACTGGCTGGAGGCGGAGTGTGGCCACTGGCTGGAGGTGGAGTGTGGCCACTGGCTGGAGGCGGAGTGTGGCCACTGGCTGGAGGTGGAGTGTGGCCACTGGCTGGAGGCGGAGTGTGGCCACTGGCTGGAGGTGGAGTGTGGCCACTGGCTGGAGGCGGAGTGTGGCCACTGGCTGGAGGCGGAGTGTGGCCACTGGCTGGAGGTGGAGTGTGGCCACTGGCTGGAGGTGGAGTGTGGCCACTGGCTGGAGGCGGAGTGTGGCCACTGGCTGGAGGTGGAGTGTGGCCACTGGCTGGAGGTGGAGTGTGGCCACTGGCTGGAGGCGGAGTGTGGCCACTGGCTGGAGGTGGAGTGTGGCCACTGGCTGGAGGTGGAGTGTGGCCACTGGCTGGAGGTGGAGTGTGGCCACTGGCTGGAGGCGGAGTGTGGCCACTGGCTGGAGGTGGAGTGTGGCCACTGGCTGGAGGCGGAGTGTGGCCACTGGCTGGAGGCGGAGTGTGGCCACTGGCTGGAGGTGGAGTGTGGCCACTGGCTGGAGGCGGAGTGTGGCCACTGGCTGGAGGCGGAGTGTGGCCACTGGCTGGAGGCGGAGTGTGACCACTGGCTGGAGGTGGAGTGTGGCCACTGGCTGGAGGTGGAGTGTGGCCACTGGCTGGAGGCGGAGTGTGGCCACTGGCTGGAGGTGGAGTGTGGCCACTGGCTGGAGGCGGAGTGTGGCCACTGGCTGGAGGCGGAGTGTGGCCACTGGCTGGAGGCGGAGTGTGGCCACTGGCTGGAGGTGGAGTGTGGCCACTGGCTGGAGGTGGAGTGTGGCCACTGGCTGGAGGTGGAGTGTGGCCACTGGCTGGAGGTGGAGTGTGGCCACTGGCTGGAGGCGGAGTGTGGCCACTGGCTGGAGGCGGAGTGTGGCCACTGGCTGGAGGCGGAGTGTGGCCACTGGCTGGAGGTGGAGTGTGGCCACTGGCTGGAGGTGGAGTGTGGCCACTGGCTGGAGGTGGAGTGTGGCCACTGGCTGGAGGCGGAGTGTGGCCACTGGCTGGAGGCGGAGTGTGGCCACTGGCTGGAGGCGGAGTGTGGCCACTGGCTGGAGGTGGAGTGTGGCCACTGGCTGGAGGCGGAGTGTGGCCACTGGCTGGAGGTGGAGTGTGGCCACCAGCTGAAAACAAGTATGGGTAGTGTGAATCTATCAGGAGAAAGCGCCAAGCCATTACGACTATATAGCACTTGGTCCCTAAAGGGATCAGGATAAGAATATGGGATGGGACGGGGGAAGGAATGACGCGCAGCAACCACTTGAACAGTCGGGGATTGAACGCCGACCTGCATGAAGCAAGACCGTCACTCTAACGTCTAGCCCAAATGATTGGGTAGTACGAGTAGGAGTTGAAGTTATAAATAAAATAAAAATAAAAGGACCCAGTCTATGGAACTTATACTTTATTTAAAAGTAAAAACAAAAAGTACATAATTTCATCCTCATAGTTTCCGACCTTGTGCTACCCAACGCATCCAGTTTAGTGCTTAACAAAAATTCAACTTCATCACTATACGTTATACTATGAATTTGTAAGGTAGTAACTATGTTTAACTCAAATTCTGTTACCTTCATTCTTTACCTTCGGGACCTTAACACCTGCGCGTGTTAAGGGCTTGGCGCGAATGTTACACTCAGACCCCCAGTGTTTGTACTTTCTCAACCCAGCGTACCTTCTGGCATGTCAATAATAAATAAGTAAATAAATATCTAAAATAAAAAATAAAATATATTATACAAATTAAAAGATATGAGTAACTGCAGAGTTTCAGAGTGGTCCAAGGGATGTTCCAGGGGGCAGAGTGGTCAATGGGGCAGAGCAAGAGGTGAGTGAGTGTGGCAGGTGTCCAGGGGGCAAGCCAGAAGTATCAGCAGGTGAGTCATGGCTGGAATTCCATGGGGAAAGGGGGACGGCGGTGCACGTGATGGTCGGCAGGTTCCTTCCAACTCTCTCTCCCCTCCCACACACACACACACTCACTCACCTCCCATACACTCTCCCCTCCCACACACACTCACTCCCCTCCCACACACACACACCCCTCCCACACACACACTCTCCACCTCACACACATCCTTCCTGCTGTCACAAGCCTTCATAACAATGCCTTATCTCCCGTCTTGCTCCCGTGCAGCATGTCTCCACCGAGCTGCCAGACACAAGTGTATATGTCACGTCTGATCTCACCAGCCACCTGCGCTTGAGGAACGCCAGCTCATAAAACAAAATGTGTGTAAACCCCGAAGTCGTGACCAACTCTGAATCAACATCTTCTCTAAACTTGTTAAAAAGTGTATCAACAATCTTTGTTTTTATTCTCTCTCCCTAAACTGTTTATTCTTCGCAGAAGCCTTGTCTGCTTCTGTCGTCCCTACTACCCACGGCGGTCTCTCTCTGTGCTCTTTACTGAAACTAAGAGGTAGGCAAGTGGTGGATTTGGTGGGCGGTAATGGAAGGGCTACAGAGAAATATTAGGTGTTCAAGAGCTGAAGATCAATATTTTGTGAGCTTGGTAAACTGTAAAGCTGGTTATAATGATTTAGTTACAAGAGGACCATCCTGCAGGATGTCGCCCCAACGTCGAACACCAACTAGACGTACGCAACGAGCCTTCCACCAGACCTGCAGGGATTGAACTACTAGTACGTGACAGTGCTGAGAGAGCTCTACCTTACCATACTTTTTTCAAAACGTTTCTGTCCGAAACGCTTTGCGTAATAGTGGCTTTAGGCATTGTATGTACTAGCTCTATCTATAAATCTACCAATTTTTGTAAAATCTCTTGTATGTATGTACCTTACCTGAATAAACATTTATTATTTATTATTTTACTTGAAGACAGGCGGAATCGAAAATATAAAATAACGATAGCTGATAAGGTTTATGAGGAGGACATGTTGTTAATAAGGCAGATTAGATAGAACGAGAGGACGGAAATAGAAACTTGAGGCGTAGATGGGTGACAGGGATGTTGGAAAGACATTTTTACCGTTATAGAAGCTAGCAAATGGTATGGACAAGGCTTTACAGCGAGTGGTTGTAGCAATTAATATATTAAATTATGTTAACACTAAATATGACAAGACGCAGGAGGGTCGGAAATCACTGCATCAGACAACACCTTGCGAGGCTGGGTACAGAATTTGACTGTTGTTTCAGATTCAGCTTCTCGGCATAAAAAGTTGCAAGTAGCACGGGCTATGGTGAGCCCGTAGTGGACTTACCTGGCACAGGAGCGGGGCTGTATGACGGATGCGCTGAACTTGGTAACTCTGCCTTCGTCACGTACTGAAAGTTATAACTTGGGAATATTCTCTGTTCGGAACAAAGGTTCACTTACCAGCTTACAAGTAGGCTATCAGTGGAACCGTAATATGCTTTCAGACCATCACAAACATCTAGATAACTATCCAGGCGGTTTGAGGGAGGGTTTGGTGTCTTGTGGTGATGGATTTGCTCTGAGAACGGGGCCACATACTCGACCCATGTGGTGCCTTCCTCACATGGTGGGTCCACATGCTGCCTCCCTCACGATACTCGCCCACCTCAAGTGTAAAACATTCACACGTACGCAGACTGAGTCACCAGGAAACATTCTCTATCACAAGGCGAGAGGCGAACTTTAAAACCAAAACACATAGCTGCTGGCTAGTTTAGTTCATTTATTATGCGTCCCATACCCATCCTGTGGGCGGCGGTGGAAAGGGTTACAAAGGCACATAATGGGCTCAGGAACTGAACCGCAAAATTCATTGTGCTGAGCAAGTTACAGTCTTGATGAGCGTCACGCTGTTTCTCCTTGTTATTACACGTTACGGTGTAGTTTGTTATCTTTGTCTCATGTCATCCTTTGTCTCATGTCATTCTTTGTCTCATGTCATCCTTTGTCTCATGTCATCCTTTGTCTCATGTCATCCTTTGTCTCATGTCATTCTTTGTCTCATATCATCCTTTGTCTCATGTCATCCTTTGTCTCATGCCATTCTTTGTCTCATGTCATCCTTTGTCTCATGTCATCCTTTGTCTCATGTCATCCTTTGTCTCATGTCATTCTTTGTCTCATGTCATCCTTTGTCTCATGTCATTCTTTGTCTCATGTCATTCTTTGTCTCATGTCATTCTTTGTCTCATGTCATTCTTTGTCTCATGTCATTCTTTGTCTCATGTCATTCTTTGTCTCATGTCATTCTTTGTCACATGTCATTCTTTGTCTCATGTCATTCTTTGTCTCATGTCATTCTTTGTCTCACACCATCCTTTGTCTCATGTCATCCTTTGTCTCATGTCATCCTTTGTCTCATGTCATTCTTTGTCTCATGTCATCCTTTGTCTCATGTCATTCTTTGTCTCATGTCATTCTTTGTCTCATGTCATTCTTTGTCTCACACCATCCTTTGTCTCATGTCATCCTTTGTCTCATACCATCCTTTGTCTCATGTCATCCTTTGTCTCATATCATCCTTTGTCTCATGTCATCCTTTGTCTCATACCATCCTTTGTCTCATGTCATCCTTTGTCTCATACCATCCTTTGTCTCATGTCATCCTTTGTCTCATACCATCCTTTGTCTCATACCATCCTTTGTCTCATGTCATTCTTTGTCTCACACCATCCTTTGTCTCATGTCATTCATTGTCTCATGTCATTCTTTGTCTCACACCATCCTTTGTCTCATGTCATTCATTGTCTCATGTCATTCTTTGTCTCACACCATCCTTTGTCTCATGTCATTCATTGTCTCATACCATCCTTTGTCTCACACCATCCTTTGTCTCATATCATCCTTTGTCTCATACCATCCTTTGTCTCATACCATCCTTTGTCTCATATCATCCTTTGTCTCATACCATCCTTTGTCTCATATCATCCTTTATTTCACGCTGTCCTTTGTCTCCATGTATATCTTGCCCCTCATTAAGTCTGGCGCGGCCTAGTTGTTCCTCAAATAGTCTACTCACACACACAACCATTATTGAGTGTCCAGTTATTAGGCCCTTGAGACCTGCCGGGACCGATGAGGCGCCTGAAGGTGTGTAAGGACCAACCACTCCCGTATTCTCTAAGATGTCCTCATAATTCATCCATGGTTGGCCGGTGCTGGAGCCATTCTGTGGGATGGCGATTTTTAGTTTTCCATAGTTGGCTCTTGACACAAAGTACGTAGCCCTTCATATATAGTCTAGGGTTGCTGTGTTAATGCCAGATGTGTCTAGTATGTTACTAACAACTTGAAATAAACGCGTTAGCTGTTCGTCGCTTGGATGAGCATCTCGACGCCCGCCATCCGTCCCCCGGCCGCGGTCCTCAGCCCCGTCACACCCCAGAGAGCTATAAATACTCGACCTGTCCTGAGGTCACCCAGGTAAGGTATGGACTTCTGGCTGCTACTCGGACCTCTTCGCATCCTGCTGCTTTGGATGTTGCGTCTATACTGCGACATGCACCCAAGAATCCTCGGCCCGCTGCTGGGTTAAGCCCTGGCTCTACTCTCTACGACTACGAAATTTCCTCTCCAGACTATTCTTCCGTCTGTCCCCACTTCCCGCTCCCCCTTTACCTATGTAATCGATCGATTGATTGAGGTCACCCAACACTCTCCATCCCTCACCTCTCACCTGACCCTTCCTAAACTCTGCCTGAACATTCGACAGCGTGTGAGAACTTATAATTTGATAACCAAAATATGTATGACATTACCCATCTATCTTCTTGTACATAAATAAACTAGGTGAAGTACCCGAGTCTTCTCGGTGCAAAAATGTGCATCCCCGCGTGGTGTGGTGGTAAGACACACGCCTGGCGTTCCGCGAGCCCTTTGTCCAAGGTTCGTATCCTGGCCGGGAAGGATTTACTGGGTGCCAATCTTTAACTGTAGCCTCTGTTTACCCAACAGTAAAAATGGGTTCCTGGTTGTTAAATGATTTAGCGGGGTCGTATTCCGGGGAAAATAGGATTAAGGACTTGCCCGAAACGCTATGCGTCCTAATGGCTGTACAATAATGTAAAAACTCTTGTATAAATAAATAATAAATAAATAAAGGTTGTGCCATTTAGGGCTAGGAGCCCCAAAATGAAGATCTGCCATAATGTTGAAACAGCAGAAACGCACCATTTTATACTTCATGGAGCTACGTCGTAATGGAAGCCGACCTGTCTTAAACCTGACTTAAAGGGGGTCAGGGAGTCGACCATGACCCGCATACGACAGTTTCCTACCCCAACCAACCATCCTGCAAAATTGGGTGAGGTTAGCCCCAAGCGTCTAATTGGGGCTAGCCTCAAGCTAGCTAGCGGGCGTCCGTCTTCAACCTTCGACAGACAGACAGACTGGCATTTCCTTTCATAGATATAGATAGATGAATAACTCTACCACATGCACCACGCCTCCATGCCAAGTCTACCCGACCCCGTCAATTATACACTCCCCCATACGCCATTAATTCCATCCGAGGAACGTCAACCACACCCTTCAGTAACGACATTTGACTCCATGACCCCTTCACCCAAGCCCTGGTTACCAGCGCACCTAACCGTATTCTTCAGGCTGGGGCTCACGTCCTCCACCACCTCCCCTTCCCTACCCTAAGACCCACCACACACCCTCCAGACTGCATGGCGCCATCATATAAACCTCTCACTTCCCTGCACGCTCCTGTTCCCAAGTACAGTATTATAACCGCGAGTACTGACACGATCAAAAATTCCTTGTGATTGCACTTGGGCTACACAGATATCATTACATGGTATGTAATGACCGTACAATTTATATAATCTGTTCATTATAAGCAGCTCATGCCGGGGCTGCAACAAAGCTCGCACGTAGAGGAACGCGCTCATGCCATCATCCAATCAGCGCCTAGCAGGCTTCAGGGTGACCAAGAGGGGGGGGGGGGGGGTTGCAGAGGCCCACCGGATGACTAGTGGCCAAATAGATGGACGGTGTCCAGAGAACGTGACTTCGCGCACGAAGACCAGAGAACGTGACTTCGCGCACGAAGACCAGAGAACGTGACTTTGTGCACGAAGTCCAGAGAACGTGACTTTGTGCACGAAGTCCAGAGAACGTGACTGTGCACGAAGTCCAGAGAACGTGACTTTGTGCACGAAGTCCAGAGAACGTGACTTTGTGCACAAAGTCCAGAGAACGTGACTTTGTGCACAAAGTCCAGAGAACGTGACTTTGTGCACAAAGTCCAGAGAACGTGACTTTGTGCACAAAGTCCAGAGAACGTGACTTTGTGCACGAAGTCCAGAGAACGTGACTTTGTGCACGAAGTCCAGAGAACGTGACTTTGTGCACAAAGTCCAGAGAACGTGACTTTGTGCACGAAGTCCAGAGAACGTGACTTTGTGCACGAAGTCCAGAGAACGTGACTTCATGCACCAAGTCCAGAGAACGTGACTTCGTGCACCAAGTCCAGAGAACGTGACTTCGCGTACGAAGTCCAGAGAACGTGGTTTTCATGCACGAAGTCCAGAGAACGTGACTTCGCGCACGAAGTCCAGAGAACGTGACTTCGTGCACGAAGTCCAGAGAACGTGACTTCGCGCACGAAGTCCAGTTTTAGTTTAGTTCATTTATTATGCACCCCGTACCCATCTTGTGGGCTGTAGTGGAAAGGGTTACAGAGGCACATAATGGGCTCAGGGACTGAACCCCACAATTCATTTAGCTAAGCAAGTTACAATCTTGATGAGCTAGTTACAAAATTCAGTATAAGTCGTCACATCAACAAGGGGTTCGAGATCGACCACAAGTACAGGTTCTAAATTAAGCAACTGCACGAAGTTCAGAGAACGTGACTTTGTGCACGACAACAGCCATGGGCGAAAATCACATCTTTTTATCAGACACGGTTGCTTTCGTTAAAGCTGGACACAGCAACACATTGATTGCTCGTTAGTAACAGCTTAATTCCCCCTCCTCCCCTCCCCCCCATCCTACCCGCGCACCCGCATCCCTCCCCTCCCCCTCCCACACGTATTCTCTTGAGGTCGTTCAACCAAGAATAAGGAAGGGAGAACCCTGAGGTGGTGCGCGGGGTGCTCATGATATTAAATCTTCCATCTTTCTTCTGCCAGTGTTAACCTTCCCACTTCCCCCTCCCTCCATCCAACACCCCGGGTGTTTGAAGGTGCTACGTATCTTTCTCAACACCGCCTCTAATCCGGGATACCTGATGCTCTCCTCCCTCCTCTATCTCACCTAGAGGAGGTTATGGAGGTCACCTTAGCCACAGATATTAATGATATTATCGCAAAGCTTCTTCCAAACACCACTACAATCATCCCAACAACCACTCTGACCATCGTCCCGTATGTCAACTCCACCCACTTCCCAGTGAACACAATATCCAAGAGCGATGCCGAATCAACGTTCAATTAACGTAGATACATCGTTGATTTAACGTTAATTTGACACTGAAATAACGTAGATTTAACGTTAAATTAACGTAGACTTGACGTTGAATTAACGTAGATTCATTGCCTAACCAACGCCACTCTTAAATGTTTTGCCTAGTCCATCATCGCAACAAATGATCGCGCTCAACCTTGCGTCCCAACCCGGCCTGCATGACGCCGGGCCGCAGCACGTCCGCCCTTATAATGGTTCCCATAGTCCGAGGACAGGGATTAAGGCCGTCACTGACCTTTTCAAGGTCCCTCTTAGGGCTAGGTCGTCACTGGGCCTCCTCGGATCCAACCCACAACACGTGTAATTAAACTCACTCGAAAACTTACTTGTTGCGTTTAGGGTTTAATTAAAGGTATAGGGTTTATTGTTAGGGGTCACGGTAATGTTAAATAATGTAATACTGTGAATAGATTGATTGATGAAGATTAAGCCACCCAAAAGGTGGCACGGGCATGAATAGCCTGTAAGTGGTGGCCCTTTATAAGCCATTACCAGTATCAAGAGCTGATACTGGAGATCTGTGGAGGTGCGAATGCATCCTGCATGACGGGAGATGTCTCCCTTGTGAATGTGTTATGATGAAGATGAAGCCACCGAAAAGGTGGCACGGGCATGAATAGCCCGTAAGTGGTGGCTCTTTTGAGCCATCACCAGTATCAATAGATGAGACTGGAGATCTGTGGAGGTGCGACTGCACCCTGCGTGACGGGAGATGTCTCCCGTCCGGCATACTGTGAATAGATTATTAATGAATATAAGTTAACAATATAACACAGCTCATCAAAGCTGTAATTTGCTGCTACATTTAATTATTTGGGTTTCGTTATGTCATTATATTCCTCTAACATTTTCAGTAAACACTCACAGGATGAGTAATGCGGGTGCAAAATAAATTAACTACACTCGACCCTCCACGACACTTTGTGGCACCCCCCTCCACGACACTTGTGTGGCACCCCCCTCCACGACACTTTGTGTGGCACCCCCCTCCACGACACTTGTGTGGCACCACCCTCCACGACACTTGTGTGGCACCACCCTCCACGACACTTGTGTGGCACCGCCCTCCACGACACTTGTGTGGCACCGCCCTCCACGACACTTGTGTGGCACCGCCCTCCACGACACTTGTGTGGCACCGCCCTCCACGACACTTGTGTGGCACCCCCAACCTGCTCCCCTCTACAGCACCTGACACATGGGTCAGCACACAAGACGAGCGTGGCAGCACCAGCCCCTCCACATAAACAATGGTACACCATATATATGGTATATATATATATATATATATATATATATATATATATATGCAAACAAGCCTGAATGGTCCCCAGGACTATATACAACTGAAAACTCACACCCCAGAAGTGACTCGAACCCATACTCCCACAACTGGTATGTACAGGGACGCCTTAATCCGCTTGACCATCACGACCGGACATAAAGGAAGTGATAGCCGAGGCTATATGAACCACTTCACCGCCGGCACTCGGATGGTAATCTTGGGCATAGCATTTTATCAAATCACCTCATTCTTTGGGGCACACGTGAGGAACACAAATGCAAACAAGCCTGAATGGTCCCCAGGACTATATACAACTGAAAACTCACACCCCAGAAGTGACTCGAACCCATACTCCCACAACTGGTATGTACAGGGACGCCTTAATCCGCTTGACCATCACGACCGGACATAAAGGAAGTGATAGCCGAGGCTATATGAACCACTTCCCCGCCGGCACTCGGATGGTAATCTTGGGCATAGCATTTTATCAAATCACCTCATTCTTTGGGGCACACGTGAGGAACACAAATGCAAACAAGCCTGAATGGTCCCCAGGACTATATACAACTGAAAACTCACACCCCAGAAGTGACTCGAACCCATACTCCCACAACTGGTATGTACAGGGACGCCTTAATCCGCTTGACCATCACGACCGGACATAAAGGAAGTGATAGCCGAGGCTATATGAACCACTTCCCCGCCGGCACTCGGATGGTAATCTTGGGCATAGCATTTTATCAAATCACCTCATTCTTTGGGGCACACGTGAGGAACACAAATGCAAACAAGCCTGAATGGTCCCCAGGACTATATACAACTGAAAACTCACACCCCAGAAGTGACTCGAACCCATACTCCCACAACTGGTATGTACAGGGACGCCTTAATCCGCTTGACCATCACGACCGGACATAAAGGAAGTGATAGCCGAGGCTATATGAACCACTTCCCCGCCGGCACTCGGATGGTAATCTTGGGCATAGCATTTTATCAAATCACCTCATTCTTTGGGGTGTGAGTTTTCAGTTGTATATAGTCCTGGGGACCATTCAGGCTTGTTTGCATTTGTGTTCCTCACGTGTGCCCCAAAGAATGAGGTGATTTGATAAAATGCTATGCCCAAGATTACCATCCGAGTGCCGGCGGGGAAGTGGTTCATATAGCCTCGGCTATCACTTCCTTTATGTCCGGTCGTGATGGTCAAGCGGATTAAGGCGTCCCTGTACATACCAGTTGTGGGAGTATGGGTTCGAGTCACTTCTGGGGTGTGAGTTTTCAGTTGTATATAGTCCTGGGGACCATTCAGGCTTGTTTGCATTTGTGTTCCTCACGTGTGCCCCAAAGAATGAGGTGATTTGATAAAATGCTATGCCCAAGATTACCATCCGAGTGCCGGCGGGGAAGTGGTTCATATAGCCTCGGCTATCACTTCCTTTATGTCCGGTCGTGATGGTCAAGCGGATTAAGGCGTCCCTGTACATACCAGTTGTGGGAGTATGGGTTCGAGTCACTTCTGGGGTGTGAGTTTTCAGTTGTATATAGTCCTGGGGACCATTCAGGCTTATTTGCATTTGTGTTCCTCACGTGTGCCCCAAAGAATGAGGTGATTTGATAAAATGCTATGCCCAAGATTACCATCCGAGTGCCGGCGGGGAAGTGGTTCATATAGCCTCGGCTATCACTTCCTTTATGTCCGGTCGTGATGGTCAAGCGGATTAAGGCGTCCCTGTACATACCAGTTGTGGGAGTATGGGTTCGAGTCACTTCTGGGGTGTGAGTTTTCAGTTGTATATAGTCCTGGGGACCATTCAGGCTTGTTTGCATTTGTGTTCCTCACGTGTGCCCCAAAGAATGAGGTGATTTGATAAAATGCTATGCCCAAGATTACCATCCGAGTGCCGGCGGGGAAGTGGTTCATATAGCCTCGGCTATCACTTCCTTTATGTCCGGTCGTGATGGTCAAGCGGATTAAGGCGTCCCTGTACATACCAGTTGTGGGAGTATGGGTTCGAGTCACTTCTGGGGTGTGAGTTTTCAGTTGTATATAGTCCTGGGGACCATTCAGGCTTGTTTGCATTTGTGTTCCTCACGTGTGCCCCAAAGAATGAGGTGATTTGATAAAATGCTATGTCCAAGATTACCATCCGAGTGCCGGCGGGGAAGTGGTTCATATAGCCTCGGCTATCACTTCCTTTATGTCCGGTCGTGATGGTCAAGCGGATTAAGGCGTCCCTGTACATACCAGTTGTGGGAGTATGGGTTCGAGTCACTTCTGGGGTGTGAGTTTTCAGTTATATATATATATATATATATATATATATATATATATATATGTTATATTGTAAAATATATTTATTGTAAAAAATAAATATATACAGTATATTGTAAAATATATTTATTGTAAAAAATAAATATATACAGTAATATATCTTATACTGACCTTACCCAGATTGTAACCCGCATCAGTTGCCTAACTCTTAGGTACCTATTTAAATTGTTAGGTGAACAGTATCAGCAAGTGAAAGAAATCGTGCCCAAACGTTTCTGTCATGCCACAAACATCAAACCGGGGACGTGTCGGATGTGAAATGTGCGAGGTGACCAGCGCGCCACAGCTCCGTGTGTGCCAGATGTCACGTTTGCGTGCAGTCGGAGGGTAAGGTGTCGTAATGTGTAATGTTCAACAATTCTCCCTTCCACTGGTTGATGAGGGGGAGGGGAGGTGGTGGAGGGGAAGGGGGTGAAAGGGGAGGAGGGTGGAGAGGGACGGGAAGGGAATTATCAAGGGAAAGCGTCAAGCAAAGTCAAGCCAAACTGGGAAGAAACCTCTTCCCAGTGCTATATAGCACTGAGAAAAGGTCAGGATAAGGCTTGGGGATGGGACGGGGAAAAGGAATGGTGCCCAACCACTTGGACGGTCGGGGATTGAACGCCGACCTGCATAAAGAGAGACCGTCGCTCTACCGTCCAGCCCAAGTGGTTGGGTGGGTGGAGAGGGAGCGAGAGTGAAGGGGTGGGGGATTGTGGGAAGGAGGGATAGTTGATGGACGGGAGGATGGTAGATGGGTTAAGTGTTCGTGCTAAGAAGCAGGAAATTACTTAGGCGTTCTAGTATATAATTAACAAATCTCCAGAAGTCATGCAATATGCATGAGAGACGAATGTATACTTAATATTAATAACAGAAGCCGGTGAGACGCAGTGTCCTACAGCGTATCATACCGGATCAGAAATTCTAGGTAACTTACCAGGTTTCTGTAAAGCACTTAACAGATATCCACACTCCAATTTTTACGTTATACCCGCCCACACTCAGGTGCGTGTGTGGGTTCCCCACTGTCTTCCTACCATGCCACTGGTGAAGAAATTGTAGTTTTGTGAATATGAAGGGGGATGGGGGAAGGCTAAGAGGGGCAGTCAATGTGAATATGATGAAACAAGGATTCAGTGTGAAGAAGAGAAGTAAATAATTATCAAAAAAGGCACAAAGCCGGGTGAAGAAGAAAAGATTGTGTGAAGTAGAAAAGATTGTGTGTGAAGGAGAGGATTGTGTGAAGGAGAGGATTGTGTGTGAAGGAGAGGATTGTGTGTGAAGAGAGGATTGAACATAAAACGGTGTACAGGATGAGAGTTGACAAGGCTAGGTGGCTACAGTTTGTTTAAAATTAAGTTTTTGTTATGATAACTCACAAGGTGCACTGTACACTTCATATTTGGAGATGGGGGGCATTGGTTTGTAGGTATTTTCTAAAGTGTGTTTGTGTCGAATCCTTATGATGCAACATAGTGTGCAAGACATGGTGAACAGAAGAGGCATTTTTAAATGTCTTTTGCATTCTTTTCTTATACTACTCATCTTTTTCTCTGGGCTGATGCCTCTCCACCCAATAATAGTTGTTAACTGGATAATGATGATGATGAGTTGTAACAAACGATATTATTTAGTGATTTAACAAGGAAGGCAGATAATGTGTGTGACAGTGCTCTATGTATTTGAACTCCTCAGGGTAATTTGTTTACTAATTACTTACTGTGAGAGGTTTTGTAACCTTATTTATGGAAATGCTTTTGTATATAGGCAGTACAGGTAATAAAACAATTGTTATTTTCATTTAGTTATGACAGAATTTGGTAATAACAAATAAATGTTATTAAATATTTTATTGATAGACAAAGTACATTAGTTGCATTACAAAAAGAGTTACCAGAGTAGTACAGTTACATATTTTTTCAGCATTAGCATTGTCATTACCGATAAATTATATATATTTCATGCATATATAGAAAGCATATCAGTTTATCTTCTTTTGCTTATTTGCATCAGTAGATCAAATAAAATACAATTTTCATTATTATAATGTATGAATAGTAATTATAATGAGTATATGGAAGTTAGAGCTATGGAAACTAAAACTACAAGAAAATATCAATAAAAATAATAAAAATCTGACACACATTTCAGGGAATAAAAATTCCAATTCCATAAAAAGATGGCAATAAATTCTCTAATGCCCAGCACAGGCAGTAGTGGTAAAGCAAAAACATATAATAATAAGTGTTAGATTTTAAGGTGTGATGTTTTGCGTTGGGGTCGTTACTGGTCAACCTTCACATCATTATGGCTAACGATATACTGTATTGTATTGTATTAAAATTATCATAAACTTATAAAATACATCTCATTAACAAAATAATTCAATAATGATTTGAAAAAAAAACAATTACCTAGCATTCAAATCTAATAAAAGAATTTTAAACAATATAAGTAGGTTAAAAAAAAACACTTCATAAAAAATATTACTAACAATTTTAGCAGGTTTTTAAGCCTACATCTATCACAACCAAAATTCCTTGCACTGATTATGATCTCTCAATCAAGTGTGCTGAAAGTTTTGTTTACAATCAATAAATCTGAATTTTTGGTTCTTTTTCTACACACCAGCATGGCAAAATTATATGATAAACATAATACAATTGTTAAATCTTTACATATGATACAAGATATAAATCTTAAATTATTTTCATTTAATAAAATCCTGTAAATATTTACCTATAAATTTGCCTTGCTAATACCTGGATACCTTGATGCAAGATCCTTGACTCCTAATTTACAAAGATATAAACAATGGAAGGAGCACACATACAAATTTCAGATGTCACCGATACAATGACATCCAGCAACCAGGTCTACTGAAAGAAAGTACTATAGACAAGAGTAAGAGCCCACCTGGGGCCTACCTGTTCATGAACTATATGCAAAAAGAGGCTTATAAAATCTAGGTTACCAGCAACTCCCTCACACAACCTCACAAATATAATATGTAAAACTGAACAGAAATTTGTACACGTAATAAAGTATTGCCAATTAGCTTTGGTAAACCTAAACCCTGCACAGATATAATGCTTCTATATCAAGAACGTTTTAAAGAAAATAAAGAACTACATGCAAAGCAAATATAATATATAATGTATAATAATAATAATAATAATAATAATAATAATAATAATAATCTCCTTCATAGAAATAACACTATAAACTCTTAGTGACTTCATGAAACACTGACCATGGAAAGATAATAATTGGCCGAATGACAGTTGGCATCGTGAACGAGACAATTCCAAATCCCTCATCAGACAACCACCAAGGGCTTATGATGCAATAAAATTATCTTGTGCTAATAAAGTGGCACAAACACACACCTTACAATAAGTTTAAAGTAGTGTCTTCTCATTGTTATATTGCAATAATAAAATAGGAAAGCTTTGCAACTCTTAAATATTTAATTCGTCTGATGTTTGGGGTTGGATAAGGCTCGAACAAACCATTGCTGACATCACGGCTAAATGAATGTATCACAAGCTAAGGTTACAAAAGAAAATATTGGCCGCAGCCTAACACAAGCAAAGACAACTCTGACTTGTGGTCAAGACAACAAGAGCCCAGGTTCCCTCCAAGGCAGCTGCATCAACTCACAACACCACTAACCACCGAAGCACTTCACAATTTCCATTTACAAGAAATTTGTCCTGTAATAATATAAGGACCCAAAAAAGCCAAATACAGTTCAATCTGTAAGTCTAACAGTTTTATAAAAGAAAATGGTGGTCAAATGCCTCAAATATTTCCAACACTAAAATATCCCCCCTCCCATATACATCTGGTTTCTGAGTTATATTTATGCTTATTTCACAGTAGAAAAGTATGAAATCTGCATAAAATACTTTGTCTTGCACAGCAAACACATTGGCTATTTGAGAATAACAGAGGCATTGACGTGATAAATGTGTGGTTGATGTCACTATAAGGCTGAGGGATGATATGCCACAACCTATGCATCTCAACCTTCATGGCTGGTGTGGGCACGATTTTCCTGTCTTGCCACCACCCAGAGAAAACTTTGACACTCAGGGAAGAACTCACCACAATGGTCCGGGTTACTCCCCGCCACAGCCCTTGTGGGGGGTCAAGGCTAACAGAACAAGCACCCAATTTATGAGAGACTAATAGCATACGTTTAATCAGAAATTGAAAACTGACAATATTCCAAAATGTGATTATTTAACACAGAAATTATTGTACTTGGTATTCCTGCAGCAAATTTAATGTTGTGTTATCTTTTATTAACTTGGGAAGTGGAAATGTATCTTAAAATATGCTAAATATAAATGGGGCACTTTTCCAAGGAGCCACAGAAGACCCTGCTGCTGCAGCGAGGATCATGTCCCACACACTGCAGGGAGAGACAATATTGTGTTTACAGTTTTCCTGAATTATCTGTGGGGCCTGAACAAAGAAATGAGACGTTGAGGGATAACTTGGATTTGTGCCTACACACCACATTTGGCACAAGATATAGTTCATAAGGGGGATACACCACCCTGTAACCTAAGGCTGATTCACATAGGGATGCAAGATCAAGGAAGCCCTCAATGCTGTACATCTAGGGGGGTTCCTCACATGACTGTTAACTAAGCAAAGACCCGTACAGTAAATCTCTTAGCAGTAATAGACTGCAGGAGTGTTTATAACAATAAGCATATGTATTTATGTACATATGGATATGTGCAAATGTGTATTATGTATATATATTTGAACACGTACTAACCTAGTTGTGAGCACATGTTTAAATACATATTACGTAATACACATTTGCACATATCCATATCCATTACATGTGTATGTGTATGCTTGTCTATGTGAAGTATGTTCACAGTGTATTTCAATCTGTATGGTATAAGTGAAGTACAATACAGTATGTATGTTGTGTGCCTGAATATGTTCATGATGTGTGTGAAGTATATGTGGTGTGTGACATGTAATTACCTAAGCATGGTTACAGGATGAAAGCTATGTTCATATTTGTGTGTGTTTTTGTGTGTGTGTTTACTATTTGTGCCTGCAGGATCGAGCTGTTAGCTCTTGGTCCCGGGCTTTCTAACCTTCAATTATCTAATGCCCTATTCTTCAACCTACGGTCTGTGGAAATTTCCTGGAGGTCTGCAAAAATTTTGCCCGAATCATGTAGCCGCTACATGATTCAGATACATCAGGACACTGCTGTCGACAATGATTCACCTGAAGTATAGGTGAATTGTGTGGCTGCCGAATGCTAGTACTGTACTGTATTGCGCCAGCTCACTTGTCGACAACATGCCGCAAAAAGTCTTATTTTATAGTGCTTGTGTGTATTATTACCACTCAAAAAAGAATATCCATCTCCGAGTTATAAAACTATCAAATTCTTGGCCATTATTTTTACTTCCTATTTGAGTGAAAAGACTTTTTCAGCCATGTCAGTAATAAAAACCAAACAGAGAAATTAAATAGATGTTAATGCAGTGCCTCAACTCTCAGAAACAATGATGCAGCCTGAATATATCAAGTTTTCTAACAAAGAAGCAGCAGCAGATGTTGCACTAAAGTTTGTGATTTTATAATATTAGATTTAATTAATCAAATACTACTTACATTGATTTTTATTTGTGTTAGCCTTCGACCGGTCTGTGAAATATTTTCCCCGTTTTTGCCAGTCCGCAGGTGTAAAAAGGTTGAAGAATGCTGATCTAATGTACTGACTCCCAACCTATTTTTCCTCTATCATATCTACTATATATTTCTTTCTCACACACACACACATCCCCAGGGTGCAGCCTATAGTAGCTGTCTAATTCACAGGTTCCTATTTACTGCTACGTGGACAGAACATCAGGTGAAAGAAACTCTGCCGATTTGTTTCTGCCTCGACCGGGAATCAAACCCGAGCCCTTAGGACTACGACCCCAGAGCGCTGTTTGCTTGCCTGCAAGTACCTGTGTGCATGCATGCATGTGTGAATAGTGTGTGTATTCATTTTTATATGATGTGTGTGTGTGCATTCATTTGTATATAGTCTGTGTGCAAGTGTGTTTATGCATGCATTTATACTGTACATACATGCATGATATCATGTGTCCATGAATGTGTGTACATGTGTGCAAATATGCATGATATATACTGTGCCCATGGATATATGTACTATAGTGTGCATACATGCATGTGTATGGTGTGTGTGTATCTGCATGTATCTGCCAGATGTATGCAAATACTATTATGTTTATGTACATGCATACAGATGCATGTACATGTGTAAATATGCATGTACTCCATTCAAATGATAAAGTTCAATCCTTAATATAGAAAAACTTTTAATATTTTGATCTACCTCAAGCACACATACCACTGTATGTGTGTACAGCTTGTCAAGTTGTACCCTTCAGCTGAGTACAACATTGAGTGCCTCCTTCCCCAGCTCCCTTCACTTCTATCTGTTCTCTGTCCTTTCATAAGCTTGGCAAAAAAATCACACTACTTAACTCAATTCTGCAAATGTTCAAAAAATAACAGAATAACAGTAAAATATATTAATTTTCTTACAATGTGAACCTGCTGACCCAGAAGCATGTATTTTGACAAGCTTATGACAATAGACTTTGTATGGCAACAAATTGATGCACCGTATACATATTCCAGACCGTTTGATTCAGTCCTGAATGACTACTTAATGGTACTATAAGACATGTTAAAAGCCTTCGGCAAAAGTGCAGCATCTGCCGAGAAAACATGTGGTAATACTAAAGGCAGATCTTATTTCCATCACTGAAAGAAAAGGTTCACATTTAACAGACACGTAAGTCATATGCCTCTTTCTCTTTACTAACACCAACAAATGATTTAAAAACATATTCTTTGATTAAAATTACTTCAGTTGCTACATCTATAAAAAATTCATGTAAAATACATTTAGATCCTATACCAAAATGTAAGGGATACCCAATATTATATTCATTCATTGGTGGGTGGCAGCGCAGAGAAAATGTGCACCTACTGTAAATATGCCTTTTAGATATGACCTTAAAAATTATATCAGGTAATTAAGTAAAATTGTCATGTATGGCAGAACGGACCCCACAGTCATTTTATCCCTCAAAAGAAACTACTCGCATTAAACACACACAGCAGACACACTCAAATAATCTCAAAGAGGCCATAATCCATCTCTATAAACACATGCATGCAAAAACTCCTCAAACAAGAAAGCCTTCTCAAAGGTTGCCACTATATGCGATTGAATGATATATATATATGAATACTATCAGTTCTACACACTATAATCTTATTAATTATATAAAGTAATAAAGAGGCATTGCATATGCAGTTTCATTTTAGTTCTTAAAATTCTTACAGGTACTAGGGGTTCTAAAATTTTTGCACAGTAGAAGTTAAAAACCTTAAATTAAGAAAAAATATGCTCAAGACAGGAAAGACACTTAGAAGGTGAAACCAGCAAATTGCATCCAAAAATGTGTCACGGTCAGTTGTTCAGAGCCTTGGGGGACCCGTCTAGTACATCAACAACTCGAAATTCAGAGCATCAAACAACGATGCCGGGCACTTTACATCCTGTGTAGCTGATAAGCAGTAAGCAATTTGCTTATAAAATTCCTGGATATGTTATTTATGTGTATTGAGGAACGATAAAGTGGCCAATAACGATGAATGGTAGTGATCTATAGTCTACTTCTGTTTTCAGAACAAAGCACTTAATGAAAAAAATGACACTCACTCCTGTACAATACAGCAATGTTTTGATTGTAAGCAATATATAGAAAAAAATAAATGCTTCTTTGGATCTGGATAAATCACCTCCACTGTGAGAACAAAGTGTCAAGCAAATGTATTACACATTCTGAAACAAATACCAGAGGAAGCATCATTACAAAATTATATGTTTCTGGATTTTAATATTTTAAGAAATTTACTGTTGTGTTACTTAATATATATATATATATATCAATGTTTGTCTTGTAGCTCTACTTTCTCTAAGTTCAATTGTGTCACTACTGTGTTTTATTGACTGGTAGACGGAGTGTTGATGAGGATCAACTTTCCCTGAGTTGGAGCGGGTAGCTGAGCCCTAATGAGCCTCCCCTGCAAGGATGTTCCGACCTTGTTACAAACCCAGTGTGTAATGTCAAGGAAGCACCAGCCCATTCCTGCTATCATACCAAATTCTCTGCTTACACAACAAATATCACATCTTAACATTTGCATTAACTTATCTTCTTTAATTTTAATGAAATGCAAGTTCCTAAAATATTTGATTACATGGTGCTTTGTTTAAACTTCTTCAATAGAGCAAATTAATTGAATATACCCGAGTCTCTCGTTCCATCACTGCACACAAAGACTCCGTACAACAGTGTGGTGTAAGGACCTGGACAATCACAACTAAACACCTGTAGAATTCTTAACCATTCTTTCTAAAGCCATCAGATCAAATACCCCTAAGCAAATACAAACCATAACCAAGAACATTAGATGGTAATGCAAGAAGCTTAATACAGTACTTGTGTGTAAGAAGCTTAGATCATCAACATCTTGTGAACATGCTGTTAGTTATGATAAAAGCTTGCAGGGGTCCATTAAAGCTGTTTCCAGGAGCTGAAAAAGCTATCCTGTTCACTAACGCTGAAGAGTCTCTCACAACAAACTATATACAGCCTAATCTCGTTTGCTCGACTAAATTCTACAGTAGAAAATTTCCCACTGTAAAACTAGATACTGCATTTGGGAGTTTATGAAGCAAAACTCTCAACTTGTGTAAGACAGAGTAGGCAAGAACAATGGCAACAATATAAGGGCAGCATTAGTGAAATGCCATAAAATCTCTCCAGTTCTTTGGGAAACACTTGACACCCACCACCATTAGTTTAATTACGATGGAGACTTTCTTAAAATATGTGGGTGATTAGTGTTTTATATCTAATTAAAGAAACAAGATGCTAGAGGCATCACTGATGTTGAGAATGTTTGCATCATCAGCATTTGAAGTGCTGATGATGCTTTTCAAGAAAGCCCTGACTATGCAGTAGAGCATTATGAAGTGGAAGCCTTGCTGCATCACTTACTTTAATAAAATATATAAAATAATGACTCATAATACTTCTCTCCTGCACATAAAAACACCAAGTTAAATTTTGCCATTAGAAATACATTAGGTAAGCTATTTAAAGTTATTCTACAATCAAAAATACTTTTTCTTCAGAGATGTATTGAAATTGCATCCTTGTAGTTTGTCGAACAAACGATGACTGACTTTTAACCTTTAATATCTGCAGCACTCTATCACCTGAACATTTGACCACCACAACCAGTAACTCCACAACACAATGCTGGTTTAATATTCATAGTATGATTTGCTACATTTGGGGCATGTGAAAAATAGTGAAATCATAGAGCATCAACTCGGCTATCTCGTGCCTCTTTCTGTTTTTCAATTTTATTTCTTAATGATATTTGGAAGAAACACCAAGGTAGGGTTTAGAAAGGCTTCACTGTGCATTTAAGCTCATCAATTCACTCTTAAATTTGTTTCTGGAGACTCTTGAGGAAGAGTTTTTGATTCTAGCTCAGAGAGATGCTCAATCTCCTCCTCCAACTTTATAAGCTCTTCTTCTTCATCATCATCATCTGCATCCTCTATATTTGCTTTTTCTCTACCTTTGGTATCTTCAGCCACTCTTGTTCCCTCTGTGTCTCCACCAAACTGTGCCTTAGTATTCTTTAACCCTTTACCTTCAACTTCCTTATGCCACTCATCCTTGTTGTAAGGAGAGTCTGGATTGTAGTTGGGTGAATATGGTTCTTCCTTTGGCTCGCACAGCTGAACAATAGGTTCAAGATTCGGTCCTTCTGTCCCTTCTTCTCCATCTTCTGTCTCATCATCACCATCATCTAACTCCTCATCCTGTGCTCCCTCTTCTCTTTCAGACTTCATTAAATATTTTGATTCTCTAAGTATCTTGATTTTAAGGCTTTTGATAGGGTGACGCTTCTTTTTATGAGTCTTCAAGCAACGTTTAAGCCTGAACATTGCTGGGCATTCGTCACATTTGATTCTACGCCTTCCCTGCCCCGGCCCCTTTCCATGCATTCTTTGTATGTGAGTTTTTAAGTTTGATCGCTGTGCAAATCCAGCTCCACAATGATCACATTCAAAAGGTCTATCACCTGAATGTAGCTTCATATGAATTCGTAGATTGCTCATCATTGTAAATTTTGCACCACACTCAAGACAGGTATAAGGCTTAATTGCACATGGATTTTTTTTGCGACCTCTCCTTGCTGGCGTGCCTGTCTCCCCACAGTGAACTCTGTTTTTATGAGCTTTAAGGTTTGATTTTTGTGTAAATGCCTTCTCACACTGATCACATTTGTGAGGTCTTTCACCAGTGTGTGTGACAGCATGAGTTTTCAAATTAGCAATTTGTCGAAATGCAGCATCACACTGATCACATTTATATGGCCTTTCATCTGAATGTATTTTTTGATGTGTTTTCAGTGTTGACAGCTGAGTGAAGCAGGACTTGCACTGTGGACACTGGTAAGGTCGTTCACCTGTATGGATTCTTCTGTGGGCTCGAAGATTACCTTGTTGAGTAAACTTTGATCCACATACTTCACATGTGAATGGCTTTTCTCCTGTATGTCGCCACATATGGTTCTTCAGCTGAGTGCTATTCTTGAATATTTTTTCACATTCATTGCACTTGTGTACTACTGGAATACGAGGGGGTTTTGGTTCCTTAGGTTTTTTGGGTTTTGGAGGCTTGGGAGTTGAAGGCATTGGAAGCTCATGTCCTAACATTGGAGGGTAATCCTGACTGAAGGGCTTGACATCAATATATGGCTTTACTTCTAGATCATCTTCCATTCTCATATTATCACGGTGATCTCTGTCCTGGCCATCACTTATGTATTGGTTAAACTGGGAATTATAATGACTTGAGTAAAATTGATGCTGTGTTGGTGCAGGAGTGCAAGAGGGATCACCCATGGAAGATACAGATGAAACAGGAGTAGGTGGACCAAGACTATTGTGACTCAAGTCTCCTCGATACAAGGATTCTGAGTAACGAGGAGACTCAACCCGCATTGAATGTGAAGATTCTGACATCATTCGATGAGTCAAGGCATCATAATGTGAGCGCATAGGGGGCATAGGTGAATCTGGAGGAGGTAGTGCATTCATCCTCAATCCACTTGTGTTGTTTGTGTTTTCGTGATTAATACGTAGGTTCTCTGGCATAACTTGATGAGAAGGCTCAGTCACACAAAGATTTTCTGGGACCATACGAGATGCTTCAGATGTCACCCTGAGATTCTCTGGCATCAAAGAATGAGTTTGAGAATTTTCTGAACCTAAACGTAGATGATGAGGTGTGTCTGCTCCAAGCCGCATATGATGATTACCTTCAACTCCCAGATGATGATGTGGAGTTTCAGAGCCCATACGAAGGTGCTGTTGTGAAGATTCTCCACCTAATCGAAGATGCTGAGAAGCTTCCACCCCTAGTCGCATATGCTGAGACGATTCAGGTCCTACACGTAGATGTTGAGTTTCTACTCCTATTCGTATATGCTGTGGGGTTTCTGCTCCTACTCGTATATGTTGAGGAGTTTCTGCCCCAACTCGCAGATGATGAGGAGTTTCTGCCCCAACTCGCAGATGATGGGGAGTTTCTGCTCCAATTCGCATGTGCTGTGAAGTATCCATCCTACTTTGAAGATGCTGGGGAGTTTCTGATCTAACTTGAGCATGCTGCGGAGTTTCAGCCCCTACTCGTAGATGTTGAGGAGTTTCAGCCCCTACTCGTAGATGTTGAGGAGTTTCTGCCCCTAATCGAAGATGTTGAGGAGTTTCTGCCCCTAACCGAAGATGCTGAGGAGTTTCTGCCCCTAGTCGAAGATGTTGAGGAGTTTCTGTCCCTAATCGAAGATGTTGAGGAGTTTCTGCCCCTAATCGGAGATGTTGAGGCGTTTCTGCTCCTAATCGAAGATGCTGAGGTGTTTCTGCCCCTAGTCGAAGATGTTGAGGAGTTTCTGCCCCTAATCGATGATGCTGAGGAGTTTCTGCCCCTAATCGAAGATGCTGAGGAGTTTCTGCCCCTAATCGAAGATGTTGAGAAGTTTCTGCCCCTATTCGAAGATGTTGAGGAGTTTCCGCTCCTAATCGAAGATGCTGAGGAGTTTCTGCCCCTAATCGAAGATGTTGAGGAGTTTCTGCTCCTAATCGAAGATGTTGAGGAGTTTCTGCCCCTAATCGAAGATGTTGAGAAGTTTCCCCTCCTAACCGAAGATGTTGTGGAGTTTCTGCTCCTATTCGAAGGTGTTGAGGATTTTCTGTTCCTATCCGTAGATGCTGAGGCGTTTCAGCACCCCCACGAAGATGTTGAGGGGTTTCGGCACCACCTCGAAGATGTTGAGGAGTTTCTGCCCCTAATCGAAGATGTTGAGGAGTTTCTGCCCCCAGTCTAAGGTGTTGAGGAGTTTCTGCTCCTCCTCGAAGATGTAGAGGGGTTTCTGATCCTATTCGAACATGCTGGGGAGTTTCTGATCTGACTTGGAGATGTGGGGTGTCAGCTCTCACCTGTAGATGCTGAGGAGTTTCTGCACCTACACGTAAGTTTTCTGGCATTATGCATTGATTAGTTAAATCTGTTCCATATCTTAATGAATCAGACCGAATATTATCACTTGAGTAGCGTAAATTATCAGTTATCATTCTTTGGTCAGTTGGAGACCTTAAGTTTTCTTGCAAAGCTCTCTGAGAAGGGTTAAAATAATCTCTGAGGCTCTCTTGTACCATACGTTGTGCATCTGCATGACTACGGATGGACTCTTGCACAGTGCGCTGAGAAGGTTCTGAAGGGGGCCTCAAGGGATCGGACATTATACTGCGATATGGGGTCTCAGGACTTCGCACTGATTCTGATACTGGTGGACGTAAAACTTCAGCAACTAGTCTTTGAGGATCAGATTGCAGCCTTTGGAGGTCGGAAATAAGACGCTGTGCATTTGAAGCCAGCTGCTGTCGGTTAGATTCTTGTGTTCTTTGTATATCTACTTGATTTCTATACGAGTCACTTGGAGATCTCTGATATGGATCTAAATTTTGCTCTTCTGTTCGCTGCAACTCTGATCGTATTCTCTGAAGATCAGCTGGCAGGCGCTGAGATTCACTTGATTGTCTGTAAGGATCAGCTGACATTCTTTGACTATCTATGCCATATCTGTTTTGATCTAATGACTCTGCAGCCAATCTATAGGATTCTGGAAGATACCTGTGTGCCTCTGGAGGTGCCCCAGTCATAAACTTTGTCCCTGAAAACATCATATTATGTCCCAGAGCCATAAGTTGTGCACTCTGGGACATTAAACTTGAACTAGGGCTGGATATACTGGGATACGAGGCTGGGATTTGTTGGCCAGGGACGGATGACGGATGCGGAAACATTGCTCTTCCATCAAGTGCACCCGATGGTGTGCTGCTGCGACTTCCACTCTGCATCTGAGAAGAATTTTTGTATTATTATTATAAAATATTTTGCAACTAACAATTTTCATACAAAAATATTATACTATATATAATATTGTATTATATACAATATAGTACAGTATACAGAATATAATTACTGTAAATGGGGTTTCTCCAATTTCTAATATCCTCTTGATAAATTACTAAGATTCACAATGTTGCTTAAGCAAAATGTAGTAAGAAAGCTTAAGGCTGTGAACATCTTTTGTTTTCCACCAATTTTGTGTGTATGTTGGTTATTATTACTGTATAATAATAATAATAATAATAATAATAATAATAATAACATTATTATTATTATTATTATTATAATGGAATTTAAGGTGTAATCCCAAGTGCCGGGACTCCAGGCCTCCTATATATGCCTCCACGCATATAGGAGAGAAACATAGAAAACAAATGTAATTATTGTTAATCTGGTACTGCATAGGACAATGACTAACTTCTCTTACTGCACTTAAAGGTGCATGTGTGTGTGTGAAATTGAAATTTGAAAGAATCAAGGTGGCAAATTGTTATTACATATGCCCTGTGAGAAGACAGTAGCAGCAACAAGAGAGATTTTTCAGGGGGCAGGTCCCTTCAGGTTATACATTATAGTTAGTGCACTCAGAGTATAGAACAACATTTGATATGCCAGTGATTGTCTCAGCTCACCAGAGGAAAGCAACATCCAAATCTCAGTCTTGCTTCTCAAAGGTGCAGGATGCATGTGAGGATCAGAGATCAACTCACTACTGAGGCAAAACTGTCCATAAAAGTGTCACAAAAAGTGTCCAGTGGTGTGGCAACATGATGACATCATGCTCGTTTGCTAATTTTAGTTTGGGTAGTTCTGTTCACTTGTTCGGTTTTTGGTAGCAATACTTTCACCAGAATAGGGGGTTTGTTTTGGGACGCCTACCTTTCTGGGTGCCAGATCCGGTCGATGGCAGACATAGAATGCTCCCAACCACATGGGAGTTTCTATAGGTCATTGCTCCTTGTACCTCTCTTGAGGGGGGCCAGGTTCTGGCTCATGGTCCCCGGTAGGCAAGAACTCCATGCACATTGACTAATGCCAGAAAGTTATACTGTACATATCCATTCAGCCTGGATAGCTAAGGGGGGAGCCAATGGGGCTCCCCCCCCCAGAAACTAAGATTTACAGAGAAACATTTTGAAATTAATTATTTATTACTAAAATTCAGAACAGCTTAACCACCATTAAAAAAACTCAGCACCTAGCTCAATGCCCTACCACCAGCCAGCCAGTGGCTGGCTGGCTGGTGTATGCCGATTGATAAAGATTAAGCCACCCAAGAGGTGGCACGGGCATGAATAGCCCGTAATGGTGTGTGCTGACCACTCTTCATTGCTTTTTGACTCACAATACCAACTTTTGTGGTATTGGTGGTTATTATAGTGAACAAAACATGCAGATACTTATATATAACCTGTGTATATAGTGTAATAACAGCAAAACTATTTGTTTATTGTTTTATGAACATAATAATTGAATCACTAATATGCACACCATAATTTTGAGTACTGTACAGCAATGGTTCACACATTTTATTATATAAATATATCACAATACACAGTATGGAATAAAATTAAAGAAAAAAAAATGAAAAAATCAATCAGACATTTAAATAATTAGGTAATAATATCTTTGTGGCAACTCCCACCTGACAGCTGGGGGCAGAGCAGACCTAGTCTGGCGCCTGCTCTGTCTAAACTTCTTTTTTTGCCAGACTTCCCTGCCCTATTGCGCCCAAAATATGCCACCTTCGATTTTTTCCCCGTGATCAGGGAACTCAAATGAACACTTTTATATGACGAAAGAATTTTTTTTATTTTTATTTTTTGTTGCGTCTGTGAGTGCTGAAGGCCAAAAGGCCCTTAGCGACCTAAGGGTTAACCACTGTGATGGGCCGCATTTCTTGTGACATTTTAGCTGTGTGACAAAAATAAAGTGTTCCAAAAACAGTATTTGTTCTTTTGTTATTGTTAATTAGCACCCAGGAAGCACGAAAATCCAAGTACAAAGTCTCTATCTCTTGCAGTTTAGACGTAGTTGCCTGAAGAAGTTGCATTTTTGGGGTAAAAATTAGGAGATTTGCTGTATGGGAATAACTTTGTTAACCTATTTTCAATGTTTCTCACTGTACAGTATTTATTTAGTTTTTTACTCTAATAAGTTGTATCTATGTGTCAAAGATGGTGTTTATTATGTATAACTTTGAAATTATACATATATACAGATATATGTGCATAAATATATGCACACCATGCATTTATTCAATATACATATATAGATCTATATATAAGCCTAAATCTTATAATTGGACATATTACAAATTTTGCCTGAAATATATAATGGTAATCACTCACTCACTGCTGTTAAACTTTCAGTGGCTCATAGTATGGCTGCCCTGCACGTTCGTAAGGCCATGGCATTAGGATTGTTTCATAGGCCTTAGTAGCCTAGAACACACTACTAAGCCCAAAAAAGGAAAGTGAGGGACTCAGGATGTTTTTTCAAGATGGGGGATGGTTACTGGAAGTCTGAGGAAGTAAAGGTGTGCCCCCCCTTGTATGCACTGGATTTTCGATTCTTATGATATACTAACATCATTTCTTGGTTGGGGCATTTTCCGGCAAACGAGTATTCTCGGCTGGCGCAGCATAGTCGTTAATCATTCAGATAAGTGGGCTAAATTTCCTTTTGCACATTTAATTTTAGCATTTGGGGCACATGCTTTTTATGAGAAATTGAAATTGAAATAAGTTTATTGAGGTAAAATACACATAAAGGGATGAGGTAGCTCAAGCTATTCTCACCCCGTTCAGTACATCATGTTAATACATACATATACACACATCACAAACAATAAACATATTACCAAACATTCTGAGAGATAAACATATACATTTCCTCTTTTACACAAGTATTCCTTTTCATGAGTGTTCTTTGCTATCTTCTCTGCTCTAGCACTTATTTCAAGGATCCCTTAATTGGCCCTACTAGCGAAGACAGGTAACCACCATTTACCTTCCCGTTTTAAAACCATACTGTCTGTCCATTATTATTTCACCGCTTTCAGGTATTCTACCCATTTGACTTTAATTATTTTATAGGGACTTTACTACCATGCTGGTCAATGATATAGATTTATAATTTTGAGGGTCTTCCTTGTTTTTTATTCTTTAAGATTGGAACTATGACTGCTTTTTCACAATATTTACAAGGTTTCCTGTTTGTAAGGATGTTTGGAAAGTAATGTGTAGTGGGGCGATTGGATGGAATTTCCTTAGAACTCAAGGTGAGACTCCATCTGTCATGAATGCTTTATTTCCTTGAGAAGTTTTATACCTTGTCTCTAGATACTTTTAGGTACTCTATGCTGTGTTCATAAGCTGTTATTGTGGCTAGTTCTCTGAAAATCTGATTCCAGGTGAACACATTTAGCAACTGTATATTTAGTGTTTCCACATTTCCTATTCAGTCTCAGAGTCTGAATAGTAGTGTGTGTGTGTTTTGAGCCATACCTTAACACACCCCATGCGCAACCAAGTAGGACACCAGTGTAGGACACCAAATATTCAATGTAGGCCCTTAGGCTTAGGGCCTACACTGAATATTTAATGACTCATGCACTGCCTAAGGTGCCACTCTGGTGGTCAGGTCTCTTAGGGACAAACTCCCAAAAATACCAGAGAAGTAACTCAGTGCAGGGGGCAACACTAAATGAGAACCCAGGGAAGGGTCACCCTGAGCACATGTAGCTCGAAGCAGAGAAATTGTCAAGTCCTCACAAGATTGCCGGGGAAGAGCGCTACACACATGAAGCAAATACTAAAAGAATGGAATGATACACAAGGAATGGAATGGCTACTGCAGGACAAAGTTCGAAGGATAGCTAGACCTTACCTGAGAAGCAGTGTTTACCTATCAGTGACATTGGGGACGAAGGATCTAGCTTTTTATGTACTGCCTTCCAGCCATTTGTACATGGCATGGTAAGTACCCCTCTCAAATTAAAGTTTAAGTCATATTTCTTTAAAGTTGTGAATGGAATTGGCTTCAACAATCTCTTCTATCAACGTATTCCACATTCCTACCATCCATACAGGGAACAAGAGCGTCCTTACATCTCTTCAACTCGACTGCATATCCAGCTTCCACCGATGTCCTACCTCTTTTTATTTGAAATAGGTGTCCTTTATCCACTTTATATATTACCCTCAAGATCTTGTATGTAGTTATATTCCCAATGCTTGTTCTCTCCTTTAGGTTGTGAGGCTGAGTTCTCTCAACCTGTCCTCATAACTGAGGCCTCTAAATTGTGGCACTAATCTAGATAGTTCCTATTGTGACATAGTGACCTGGGGAGTACTACTTTGCGAGTCAATATCAGCAACAGGACTGACCTGTGGGTGATTGTTGGCTGGGATTTCCAGGTACTAACTGGTTTGAGCTAGTTTTGAGGAAACCAATTGTTTTGACTGAATCGTTTACAGAGTCATTTGGCTGTTTTGATGCTTCCTTTTCTATGAACTTTTGCAGTTGTCTGTATTATTTTGTTGACTTCTAGATGCTTTCCTGGTGAGAGTGATTGCAAAAATTCCCTGTTCCTTGTGCTTTTGTGATTGGGAAAGGGGGGGGGAGGCTCTGGTTCTGGCAGGCCATACAGGACTTCTGCGACTGACGTAACCAAACAGTGGTGGACCACTACACAGTGAGATAGCTTTTGGGAGCCATGAAAGGGCTTCCTCAGAAATCAAGCATTGAATGTAATGAAACTCCCTTTCCTGATATGTAATTGGTTAAAACCCTAGCAATTAAAATCATACAAGCCTCTGCAACTCGTACTGACTAAGCTAGAGCCCAGACCTAACAAGCTCTCTGTAAAGGTATGGAGAGTTTGGGGATCACAGATCTACCTAAAACTGAGAAAACTATGCAGAAAAATTAAGCAAAACAAAACAAACTAATGCTTTAAAGAAAGTAATGAACAATGAGGGAAACAGGGCAACAATTGTTTCCAAGGGGTAAAACTTTAAACCTAATGAGCAAACCAAGGGCGATCTATCCTGCCATTAGATACGTCATACGTCAGGCTGCGAGCAGCCGCGTCCAACAGCCTGGTTGATCAGTCCGGCAACCAGGAGGCCTGGTCGACGACCGGGCCGCGGGGACGCTAAGCCCCGGAAGCACCTCAAGGTAACCTCAAGGTAGATGGCAGGATAGATCACCTTGGGTCCCAGACTGCCATCTACCTCACTCACAAGCCACAACTTATTGAAGCCTAAAATTCCCATGGAAATGAATGGGAACAGGGTGGGACAGGGAGGTACCGAGGGCTTTTCAGAAAAGAACATTTCATTAAATTTAACATTTAATTTCAGTAGCTACCCAGTGTTGAACCCCCCCCCCCCCAAGTGTCTCTAAGGAAAGAACAATGTTTCTGAAAAGGAACATAAGATGATCAGAGATGACGGCAGAGGAACAGGGCCTGGAGTTAAACGAGCATCAACTGTGTCAGGTATGCAAGTGCCACACAGGTGCTGCTTGGCTATGGAACACCAATAAGTTGGCCTGTCATAAATTAACCTCCAAGCCTGGATAGTAGCCATGGAATTACAACAATTCTGACATATCCATTATAGCTAGAATGATACTCTGCCACTGCCTTAAGAGCTCTATGCCCATGGTTACAGCATTGGCATACAGTGGGACCTCAAGACCATGATATTTGAGCCTGTTTACATAGTCAAGCTAAGATCAATGGCATAGTTGCAATTTTAGGAGCAGTTCCTTCCCATCTAGGTGGGCACCAATTTGACAGAGAAGTGTTCTTTACTGTGTTCTCTGCTGAGATGACTAAGCCTATGTCCCGCCATATCCAAAATCTGTATGTAGAGACCCACACTGATAGGTCAGTGTGGGTCTCAAGAAACCTGGTGCAATTCTTCAGGCTTAGTTATAAAGTTACCACTGGAGAACTACGGAGGGAACTTTTGGAAGAACAAAATATCCGCACTGAGTGTAATGAAACGCCATTTTCTGGGTGAGACCTGGAGGCTCCCCGGAGCTATCCAGGCTGATGTGTATATCATTAGACTTTGGCATCAGTCGGTGTGTATGGCATTCTAGGCCTACTGGCAACCAAAACGGGAGCCCCAGACCCACCACGCCGGTGATCCACCCTCCAGTTCGAGGCTGGATGTCAAAAAAGACACTAAAAAAAAAAAAAAAAAAAACGCCGACCAGGGAGGCTCCAGCTCTCACCCCGAAAATGGTGTTTCATTACATTCAATGCTGGTTTTCTGGGGGAGCCCCTTCGGCTCCCTGGAGCTAAATAACCAAAGACAAAAACTAGAGGGACTTATCTGGGAGGCAGTCGGAGCTCGCACCTCAACTCGAAGTCGAGAAAACAGGCTGCAACCGCCGACCCAAAACGACACAGGCCCGACTAGGCAAAGGAACATTTACGAGGTTGCGTGCAGCTAGGACCCCATTCGAACGCCAAAACCCAGTGCCCGAATGTCAGCCCAGGACATGTTACCAAAGACGGCAGCCAACGCAGCAAACTTACGAATGCCATGGGCACGGGGACAGACCGCAGGCTGGCTAGGCCGAATAACTCTGCAGATGACCTGAGAGACCCGAACCCTAGAACAGGGAAGAAGGGAAACCGGATCAACCAAATGTGCGTTCCCAGTCACAGAGGCTGTTGGGCGCAAATAATGGCAGAGAGCTGTAACCGGAGACAACACATGATATATCCCCGGCCTGACCAACCAAGCATCAACAACCCAAGGACCCCTCTGGAAAGCAGCAGTCTCATTCTTCGCCAGAAAAGGAGACAGCTTCAAATGAACAAACTTATCACCTCAACCAAAAGAGCAGAAACCCCTGTGCCGGAGGAGAGCATGAAGCTCCCCAACCTGACCCCGAGGCCAGTGCCAACAAGAAAAAGAGCCTTAGAAAAACAATCCTGAACCGAAAGGGCCACAACAAACCGAGAAGACAAATAAGAGAGCACTCTGTCCAAAGACCAGGACGACACAGAAGTGGTGCATAAGCAGGCCGGAGGTGAAACAATGCCCGAGACAGCTTGCAAAACAGTGCAGAAGTAACATCAATACCGAAAGCAAGCTGCAGCGGCTCCGCCAACACCACACAATACGAGGCAGCAGTATTCGGCATAGGGTCCTGAAACAGCCATGAGAGAAAGGACAAAACAACCTTAACCGAAAGCGAAGTACAGTACAGCAACGGAGAGACAAAAAAGAACCATTAGGACTGCCAGGAAACTTCATACTGCAGCCAAGACCAAGCCCGCAGGTGGGACACCATCAAAGAAGCCACCTGATCACCATCAGGTGGCCTCACAAGAAAAAGCTGGGGCAGCCAGAAAAGCAGGAAGAAAAGAGGTTCATGGCAGCTGAAATGGACTCAAATGCCTGTATCACCATTGCGGAAGGGACAACCCCCAAAACTGCCCGAGTCTCAGAAACCCCTAAACCTTGCCAAGACCCCGAAGCCTTCAGACGCTTTTGAGCCAGAAGTAAGGAGGAAGAGGGGGGGGGGGGACAGAATGAACCACAGCAGGGTTAGAACAAGAGGGTGCAGACTGAACCAAGGCCGAAGCGACCAACATCCAGAAGTCCGGGTCCCTATAAGAAAATCGGGGCAGCCTCGGGGCATCCGGGGAAGCAATCAAAATAGCACCTTGCAGCAACCTATACCTAGCATGCAATGCCTGAACCACCTGCACCCGAATAATGTTATCAGTTGATTGGGTGAATTGAGTCACAAACAAGCAACAATGCTCACAGGACTCAGGGTTGAAGATGTCACCAACCCAACAAGCAGCATGACGGAGGCAAAAACAATGAGCGTCACGTTGAGACAAGGGAACAGAGCAACCCTCAAACTCGCAAAAGGCGAGAGGGGACCCAGGAGTCACATCCATTGAACCCCTTGTGCCCCCGTGGGGTTTACCAGGGCGCCTAAACTGATATTGCTAAGGGTAAGACCAGGCAGGGTACTTCTAACCGACGCCCAAGTCTACCAACAAACTTTTAAAAGTGACCCTCCGGGATGTGTCCACTCACAGAGGCCAAGCAGGGGTACCACCAAACACCGGAGGTCAAGACCCTAATATAAATGAGGGCAAGGGACATAAGGCAGCCCCACCCCCCCCCCCACCAGGCTAATTGTATGTATCATCTGAATGATACATACAATTTTTGAACTATCATCATCACATTGCCATTCGCAAGTTCCTTAATAAATCGGTCAGTGATCAGTTTAAACAGGTGGTCTCTAGCAGAGTATATCAGTGATGGAAAAGTGCTTGGCGACATGAAAGCCCTAGTTATGAAGAATAAGACAGGAAGAGATATGGTTCGAGGTCTTCATGAAGGAGTGGAGGTGCCTTCCCTTAATTATGTTAAGCTGTCAGGCATGAACTTTAAAACTTGTGAGTAAAAGCATTAGTGCTAGTCAACCTGAAAGGCATTTTTGATTTTAGGAGGGTAAATAAAGTAAGGAATGAATATATAATGGCAATATACAAGTACAATGATGGCAATATATGAGTTCAATAATAAAACATTTCCAAATTTAGGAGTTTAAGATATTTTGATCATACTTATCAAATAGATGATAAAGAATGTGATACAGAGTGTGTGTATGTAAATTTGCAAGTAGGAAATGAGGTAGTCCAATAAGATGGACAAAAGTGTATTGATAATAATATTTTATGCATTACAGCAATGAAGATATAAATGTTTAAGAATAGAAATTCATTTTGTTGTTGTCTGTATCTTTACTGTCATAGTACGGATGATGCATTTTAGCATCATCGGAATGCAAAAAGTGTTAATCTCTTTTTTTTTCTATTTGCTCTCTTTATTTCTTCTGGGCTAATGTCTCCCCCACCCCACAAAAGTGACAAATGAGGCAATGATGGATGAGAATGGTTTCTGCAAAATTAAGCTGATAACTCTTTAATGCATGTTCCATGTCTATGATGAATCTTGTTACTTATAGGTGAACTTACCCTCTGTTTACACTGTCATTTCCAAAGATCTGAAGAAAGACAAGATACAATACCTCTCGTATGTAAGTCACCAGAATCGATACACTAACTAAAAAGTAAGATTCATCGAGGGAAAGCGTGACAAGATATTTAGAAATGGTAATGGATTAATGAGAAATAAATATGTTGAACTATAAAGTCCAACTTAACATACACCAAATAATTGATTAGGAAACAAAAATTCATGACAATAAAAAAAATGCATAATAGATTTTCTCATTTTGACAACCTATTCAAGCCTTAAGGAGAAACAAACTAGCTTTAAAGATTTGCATATATCAAAGTTTTATTGAATGCCATCACAATTCTAAAATTCACTCCTGATTTTGAGTTGCATTTAATTTTGGCAAGCTGTATAATTTAGAGTAAATTATGTTACTAAAAAACAAAATGGCTATTACAAATGGGGATTAGTAAAGCTGACAAGCAGTTCTGTAAATAAACTTAAGTCATTTCAAATCTAGTCAGTGTATTCACACAATAAAATTCTCAATCACATTGTATACAAAAACTCTTGATCAATATAATGAAAAACTCATTGCCTTGTTTGTTTACAACCAAATATTGAAGTTGTTTACAACTAAATGTTGAAGTTGGTTGTTTATAACCAAATTCTGAATGCTGTTTGTTTACAACCAATATTAAATTTGTTTATTTACAACCAAATATTAAATGCTTGTTTACAACCAAATATTGAATGATTCTTTACAACCAAATATTTAAGTGGCTTATATTAAATGATCTGCAAGAGTGTGCCATCATGTTTTGGTTGAGGATAACTTCTGTGATAAGAACTTCATTGATCCAATACAGTCTTGATAATAAGCAATAAAACAATGTTGCTACTCACACTGCCTAATGTTAAAAGCGCTGACCAGTGGTTTAAAAGGTAATCTATGTCTTGTACAGCTACCATACAACACTCAAGATGAAGAAAGGACTTTATTTTAGAAGTCATATGTATTTATGTATTTATCATAGCTCAAGGCATTATGTATATATTACAAAATTAGTACACTGTTATCTATAAAAAGCAAATGTGTCTTGTTGGAGGATAATTGTAAAATTGCTTCTAATGATGCTCAAAAGTATGTCTACATTTCCACTAAAAATGACAATAAAATTAACTTTAGATATTTAAAAGCAATTTCATTTGAGAAATGTATAAAAGGCTTTCCTGACAATGTATCTCTGATATAAAATAATCACGGTGACACTGTTGTAAGCAGAGATGAACGGGAAACTCGGAAAGCATTTGACTAAAAATTTTGACTATCATATGGATTTGTTTCACTGGAGCAATGCTCTGAGTCTATCTCGGAATTTTGCTGTTGGCTAATACTTCCACTATCAAATGGTTCTTCAAATTTGATACAGCTTTCATCATCCACATTACTATCGTCTAGAATATTTGACTGATCTTTCCCTTCTCTAATCTGTACAATGGGTTCTCCTATATGATGCGAGGATCCTTCACCTTCTCGGTTTTCAGCTGCCGAGAGATTTCGCATAATATACTGCGAATCTTGCAGCATTCTCATTTTAAGATCTTTCATGATATACTGTGAATCTTGCAATATTTTTATTTTAAGACTTTTAACTGGATGTTTTTTCATCTTGTGAGTTTTCAAGTTTGCCTTTTGCCTGAAAGCTGCTGGGCATTCTGGGCACTTAAATGGCCTTTCATCAGAGTGAGTCTGCTCGTGAGCTTTAAGATTTGACCGCTGGGCAAAACTGGCACCACACAGAGTACACTGAAAAGGCTTTTCACCTGTGTGGAGTCGCATATGTATTTTAAGGTTGGACATCATAGTGAACTTGGCACCACACTCTTCACAAATGAAAGGTCGTATTGCTTCTAATTTTTTTTTACGTCCTCTTCTACTTGGAGCCCCGTCATCTGAATGTAATTTTAGCTTGTGTGATTTCAAGTTGGATTTTTGTGCAAAAGCTGATCCACACTCTTCACATACATGAGGACGTTCACCTGTATGAATTTTTTCATGGGTTTTTAAGTTCGACAACTGGCGAAACTTTGCACCACATCGATCACATGCATATGGCCTTTCATTTGTGTGAATGCGTTTGTGATTTCGCAAGTGAGTGGATTGCACAAATGATGCTCCACATTCTTCACATTTGAAAGGTCTTTCTCCTGAATGAATCAATTTATGACTCTTTAAGTTTGATTGTTGTGAGAATCTAGTGAAACAGATGTCACATTCGTAAGGTTTCTCGCCAGTATGAATTTTCTGATGAGTGCGCAGATTTGAAATTTGTGTAAAAGTTGCATTACACTCCACACAGCTGTATGGTCGCTCACCAGTGTGAATGCGCATGTGTGTTTTTAAATTTGACTGTTGAGTAAAAGTAGCTTGACAGATACCACATGCATAGGGCTTTTCACCTGTATGGCGCCAAGTGTGATTTCTAAGTTGGGTACCGTTCTTAAATTCTTGTTCACATGTATGGCATTTGTAATCTTTGGGCTGCCTTCCTTTAGGCATCTTAGATTGGCCCATGATCTCTGTGTTGGCTGATGCAGTGTCTTGAGGCACATGGTCAAGTTCAGCATTAACACTTTCAGGTCTGGACAGGTCTTCATGAGTATATATATCTTGACTGGCACAGTCACTATTGAAATGGCTTAAATCTGATGTCACTACTGTATTTCCACTCTCATTTCTCACCCTGCTTACATGTGGCAAGTTTCCCTCAGCATTGAGAGTATCAGCTAAAGACTCTCTCCTTGCAGCAGATGCGTCCTCAAAATAGTGGCGTTTATAATTAGTACTATTTTCTTCAGAATAGTGTTGAAAAGATGAAGTAAATGGCACTGGAAATACATGAGATCCGGCCACAGAACTTGAGGCATTTTTGCTTTTAGTTGCTTGTAGGGATAGCTGCAATGCATCACTAACTGAGGAGTAAGAACTTTTGCCAAAGTGAATAAGTTCATTTTCAGTTTTGGAGACTGCTAATCTGCTTGTGTTATGAGGCAATCTCTCCAAGGAGGACAGTATCCTTGATGAGTGACCCTCCAGCCTTGGAGAATCTAGGCTCATATGTGCAGGCAAGTTTACCGAGGTACAATGAACTCGGTCACCCTCTGACTGCCGTTGTGAACTACTAAGAGGTCTGTCTTGAGCAACAGATGGCAAATTAATATTCCCTATAGCCCTCTGTGAATCTGTGGCTAATGCTTGAGAATTACTTCCAGGAGTAGTGTACGTTGAACGGTATGTTTCAACTTCTCCAGCAGCCAAACGATAAGCTTCTGTCATGTACCGATGGGCCTCCTGGGCTGATCCTGGAACTGACTTCCCTCCGTGAAACATGACATTGTGTCCCAGTGCCATGAGTGGTGCACCTTGGCCCCCAAATCCAGGACCCGGGCTTGCTGTGTTTGGATACTGAGATGAGATTTCAGGTTGATGGTTAGCATTGTTAAGGTCTTGGCGCAGCACCACAGGTATCACTGATCGGCTATCTATGGAATTGGCTGGAGTGTTGCTGCGGCTTCCTCCACTCATCTGAAATTGATCAATTTAGTTAATAAAATGCCAATATATAGCTTGAGCTAAATTCTTAAGAAAACATCCTTGGCATATATAAATGGTATACATACATATACTGTACTATTTAATACGAGAACAGCTTTCAAGGAATAAAGAATGAGAGGATAAGCCATAACAAAGTAGTACAAGTTAAAAATAAAATAAAAACGATTCCAAAAGATGAATAATGAACCTATTGATTCTAGATGGGTTTTTGTATGAGCTGAAGAAATATTCTAGTACAATACTACTTAATGTTTGAGTCAGAGGTGATAGTTATTTAAGAATAGGTTAAGGGAGCAAATGGTTTTTCAAGTCTGTGTCAATATACTGTATTAAATTTTACAAACCAACTGTGTTGGGTGGATATGTGTAAATATTTCATTCTACATACTACCAGAAATTTTAGGCAAATATCCCCAGTTTGCTAATTACAGGTAGTAAATATGGGTGATTGTAACCTATCCACTACTGCCCACTGGATGGGGGCAGTGCGCAGGATAAACATATAAATAGTGACACTAGCTCACCACATATGTAAGGTGCTTAGTTTAGAGACTGCACTTATGGTTGGTCTTGAACCCATTCATAATGTAACAATATACAGTACAATAGATTTTTAACCAGCTTATCAATACTGTAACTTGCTTAGCTAAATGAATTTTGTTCAGTTCCTGAACCTATTATGTGCCTCTATAACCCTTTCCACTACAGCCCACAGGATGGGTATGGCGTGCATAATAAATGAACTAAACAATTTTCCTCGCTGATGCATTCGTTTTACTCATTCTTCCAGGCTGCTAGTGGCCTTCTCAGTATTCCAGCTGACTTTTATTACTCTTCCAGGCTGCTAGTGGCCTTCTCAGTATTCCAGCTGACTTTTATTACTCTTCCAGGCTGCTAGTGGCCCTTCTCAGTAGTCCAGCTGACTTTTATCACTCTTCCAGGTTGCTAGTGGCCTTCTCAGTAGTCCAGCTGACTTTTATTACTTTTCCAGGCTGCTAGTGGCCTTCTCAGTAGTCCAGCTGACTTTTATCACTCTTCCAGGCTGCTAGTGGCTTTCTCAATACTCTAGGTTGACTTATCATTCTTCCAGGGTAGTAGTACATCTAGTAGGGAAGCAGATTTTTCGAACGTGGTGCCTTTTCAATTTTTTTCTTAACTCTTTTGCTATAAAAGCTGAGAATGTAAATGAAAAATATTACATGATAAAACTGTAGAGGATGAATGAATATTTGAAGCTCAAAAGAATTTCAGAGGTGAAACTTACTTAGTGTTCTCAGACTCACGACAATGCATTAGAGAGAAAACTGGCTTTGCTGAAAAGGAACACAAAATTCAAAGAACAGGTAATGATGGAAAAGGGATGACCTGTAGGAGGAGAAGGCAGAAGACAAAATGGCCAATAATCCCACAAAAACCTGACTATAGGAAAGAAGAAAAGAGCATTGTGCTACTTGTTCATGGCTGAAAAGACCAGAGAGCAGACACTGCCGCCCAACTAGACCAGAAATGTCCTGATATCAACTATTTGTCAAGAACAGCAAAGATTTGTGTACACTGGCATTTGAGTTTCCTATAGTAAGGGTATAGTACTACTGTATTAATAATAAGAAATAGACCAAAGAACATTAGCTATTTAACATCAAACTACAAAACTGTTCTCATTTCTTTAAATTAACTTAATGCATACCTTCATCAACTTTAAAACAATAAACAATCAATCTACTTTATGATGTTCACACTAAAACTTAACAATAATTTTTTGTAATTTCCAAGCTACTAAATACTGTAAAAAATAAAAGTACTGTATAAAAAGCTGGGAGCTGTGGCATACATGGAGCCTAAACAAAGCTCAAACACACAACAGTACAGAAAATATATAATTTTCCACAATTTCTTACAATCTGTCTTGCTGTGTGCAACACTTGTAAGGTGTGATACAAAGTGTCTATGAGCAAGTATTGGAGAGGAGTAAAAACTAACTTCCATAAGTGAGCCAAAGCTACCCAACCTCTCACACATGAATAACAAGGATATGCTTCAAGAAGCAGCTGGTAAAAATGATGACGTGATCATCTTGCTGCAGTGATTTCCTCTTCTGTATTGCTCTGACACTACCTAGTATCAATGAGGAGTGATAAAATGTGAATTATGTGTTCAAGTCCTTAAACCAGTTGCTTCTTGAAACAGACCCTCACAAGGAAAAATGTGCTTACCTTTTCTTGATTTTAAATGAGCCAGGCGAATGACAATAATGTCTTCATGTGCATGGTGAGTAATTTCCTCTTCCATACATCGCTGACAGCAAAAATTTTGGAAGAAAAGACTTCGAGATGTTTCTGATTAACAATTTTGAGTACGATTAAAAATAGAAGCTGTATATATAAAAATAAAACAAGTTTTGTGACAGCAGTAAAACAGTCTGTTGTTCCCTGCCCGGGTCTGTTTCACGAAGCCATCACCTAGTGCTGCACATCTACCATACCAAGCCATCGTCTTACAACACTCATTGTGACAAGTGCACAATGACACATTGTGCGCTTGTCGCAATGAGTGTTACACGAGGGTAGCAACAATTTGTTGCTACTACACGTCTGCCATATCAATTCGAGGTCTGAAGTAACATTGATTGTTGGTACCACATATATACCATACCTAGTCACGGTCTGGTAACACCAGCTGTTGTTACCACACATATACCATTTCGAGTGACATTCTTATAACGGTGATTGTACTACCTCCGTAATGCTAGGGCTAATTACAGTAAAACATTCATATTATATCATTATTTATGGGAATATGAAATAATAACTATATAACTAATGTCAATTGCTATCAATTCATAGAAAATGGAAAAGTATTTAGGTAACATCTACTAACACAAACACGTCAACAACAAGCCACACACACTAGCTACAATTACAATACAGTACTGTATCACATCAATGCAACTTGGAATATGATAAAGTGTATGTACAGTACTATACACTTATGACGGGGAAAGTAAAATACTGTACAATAAAATTACAAAATATTATATATTTATTCATTTATCATCAGTATAAATGAAATTTAGGATGTACATTTTAAATGTCAACATTAAAATGAAGCCAGAGCAATTTATAAGTTAAGAAAAATGGGTTAAGGTAGCCATAAACTAAAGAATGTATCCTATGCTAAACCTTTTATTTTGCCATGTTTACAGAGATGACTAATCAGAGGTTATCTTTATCTTGAGATTATCTTGAGATGGTTTCGGGGCTTTAGTGTCCCCCGTGGTCCGGTCCTCGACCAGGCCTCCACCCCCAGGAAGCAGCCCGTGACAGCTGACAAACACCCAGGTACCTATTTTACTGCTAGGTAACAGGGGCATAGGGTGAAAGAAACTCTGCCCATTGTTTCTCGCCGACGCCTGGGATCGAACCCAGGACCACAGGATCACAAGTCCAGCGTGCTGTCCGCTCGGCCGACCGGCTCTCTTATAGGTTCTTCCCCTAAATAGGTTCTTCATATTGAAGACATCTAATGTTAAAGAGAGTAGTTTTTTGTTTTTTGATTTACTTGCTCAACTGTGTAATGACCAGAAGTTGAATACCATAAGCTTTGGGTCAGCTAGATGCACATTTGAATCAGAGATAATACTTACTGCATTTATTAAAATATGTAACAAAATACTACTGTACTGTACGTGGGAGCTATGTTTCATGGTATAGTCTAAACAATGCTCCAAGGGGTCACTGCAGCTGCAATAGCAAAATCTTTAAGGAGCACTATCTAAATGTGATCACCAATCCTGTTCTATTCCCCCTTTGGCATAACGGGACCTGTCCATTATGTAATCACTTTACAGATCAAAGCTGGAAGGCATATACTGTATTGCAATGTATATTACTATATATACTGTATATAGTAATCTTCATATAGCAATGTACCGTCACGTCATTTTTTTTTTTACAAAGGATTCAATCAATTTCTTCCTTGTACCACTTTCTTATTTCCCCAGATACCACTCATCATATTTTCACTGTGCCAATTAACAATATTTAAATTCCTTCACCTCTTCCAATACTTCACTCATTTCAAACACACCATCACACTGTGTCACACACTCCCCTTTTGACAACTATCACTCTATTTTTTATTAGGATTGATCATTAATTAATTATCTTTGGTTCAACAATCTAGAAGTTATTCTTCATTTTCTGCATGGATCATACCCTTCTATGCAACATTATGTAATTACAAAATTAGCTAATTCTTCAGATGAACAGAAGATCCAGCTCTATGGAAAGCATTAAGATAATTCTTGATAATGTCAATCTGAATATCACTGTGTCATGCAGTCAGTTTATAATATTCACTCTTTTGTTACAACTCCCCTTTTGTGTTATGGAACTTCATTAAAAAAGTTTGGTTAGGGAGCAGTATATAGGTGCAAATTATGCTTTATGCTATATTATACCCTTAATCCTTTCAGCACTACTGTGCCATGCATCATTCCTATACTATAATAACATACTTGGCACTACACCAGCAGGGCCAATCTCCACATGGACCATCACCAGCATTGCCCATAGATTTGACGACTCATTCCTTGGGAGTCATCGACCATCACCATCAGATATTACTGAACATAGTAGCTTGGTATTCACCTAGTTGTGTTTGCGGGGGTTGAGCTTTGCTCTTTCGGCCCGCCTATCAACTGTCAATCAACTGTATACTAACTACTTTTTTTTTCACACCACACACACACACACCCCAGGAAGCAGCCCGTGACAGCTGACTAACTCCCAGGTACCTATTTACTGCTAGGTAACAGAGGCATTCAGGGTGAAAGAAACTTTGCCCATTTGTTTCTGCCTCGTGTGGGAATCGAACCCGCGCCACAGAATTACGAGTCCTGCGCGCTATCCACCCGGCTACCAGGCCCCAGTGTTTCACTATGTGTGTCAGTGTTCTTGAGTCATATTTTCACTTTGCTTGGGAACACTTTAAGGCAGCTCTTCCTATGGTTGAACACTAGCACAGGCCACATCTGCGTTGAGTGGCACATTCTACACAAATGACTGTTGATTATCATCTATAAAAGTGAAGTGTAACATGGTGTGTTGATATGCTTTGGTGATATTTTCAATTCATGTTGAGATACCAAATCTGGCTTTGATGACTGAATACGGGTGCTTCTGTTCCCATGGCACTGGGTGCCATGGGTGCCCTGGATACACTCAATTGAATGCCGTGGATACACTCAGTTGTAAATAATAGTGAATATTTTAAATAATATAACCACTTACATTTAACAAGCAATTTTATTTTTCCTACAGATACCATTTCTACTTCACCTTGTTATTAGAAATGGTTTAATAACCATTTATTATTTTTGTGGTTTTGTTCAGTCCAAAGATGCAGGTGCTATAGGTTTTGTAGTGCAGTAACTGGTGCAGGTGACCAGCTACTGTACCACGTACAATAGCTTCCACCAAGGCCCTATCACAAGCTAAATAAGGAGCAAGCTCCCCTTCCCCCCCCTCCCCTGATAAGAAGGGATAGCTGGATGATAGATTGGAAGAGGAATGGCACTGGGGTGCCATTCCTCTTCCAATCCACCAAATGCTCTATTTCCTGGTCCTCATTTAGTGCTGGATGCATACAGGTGAGCAGAACTAAAAGTATCCAACAGTCCCCCCTTGCCCAGAGGTTGAAACCAGATCTTGTTTACAAGATGGGTGGATAAGGATGTTTACCACTACACAACATATTTATAAGTGGTGTCTTTCATTTTATCTTAGTACTCACTTAGTTATGCTTCCTGGGGTTGAGCTTTGGCTCTTTGGTCCCGCTTCTCAACTGTCAATCAACTGGTGTACAGATTCCCGAGCCTACTGGGCTCTATCATATCTACATTTAAAACTGTGTATGGAGTCTATCTCCACCACATCACTGCCTAATGTATTCAATCTCTTAACTACTCTGATGCTGAAAAAGTTCTTTCTAATGTCCCTATGGCTCATTTGGGTACTAAGTTTCTACCTGTGCCCCCTTGTTTGCGTACCAACTGTGCTAACAGTTTATCTTTATCTACCCTGTCAATTCCTCTGGGAATTTTATAGGTAGTGATCATGTCTCCCTTAACTCTTGTGTCTTCCAGTGTCATGAGGTTTAGCTCCAGTACTCAAAATTCAAAAATTCAAATTCAAATGTTTATTCAGGTAAAGTACATACATACAAGGTGTGATACAAATATTGATGAATTTATAGATAGAGCTAGTGCATACAATGCCTAAAGCCACTATTACGCAAAGCGTTTCGGGCAGTTTCGTTTACTCTTTCCTCATAGCTCATAACCCCTCAGCTTGGGGGCTAGCCTGGTGGCATACCTCTGAACCTTTTCTAATTTCATTTTGTGTTTGATATTGTTTAATACTGTATGTGATGTTATTCACCATCAACACTAAGCACATGTAAGAGAGACAGTGCAATAACTACTAAAGTTAAAGAAACACAAGGAAACAGGCTGGTTCACTTTTCCATCATCTGAGTCCGCAAGATTGTGTGTGAGGCGTGAACAAATAGCTGTCAAACCCCTTACCTTGTGATTACCTTGTGTTGGTTTCGGGGTGTAGCGTCCCCGCGGCCCGATCATCGTCCAGGCCTCCTGGTTGGTTGCTGGACTGGTCAACCAGGCTATTGGACGCGGCTGCTTGCAGCCTAAATTATGAATCACAGCCTGGTTGATCAGGTAAATTACCCTTACCCCAAATGGACTATACATGCCCTCAGACCTACACAGATGTGTTTTCACTTGTTACCATAGTTACTTTAGCATACAGATCTTGTATTTTATAAGAGAAATAATAAATTTGAATACTGTATTTCTTAAGCATAGATTATGGCGAGGAAAAAACCCAGACCATAGCAGTAATTTGAGGTTTGATATAACAGTAAGTAATGACAATCTCTCTTCAAATTATATGAATGCCAAGATAGAGTAGGGAATAAAGATCCCTAAATTACTGCAATACATTATGTAAACCCATGTCAAAAGTCAATCAATTCAGAATAAACTTGAAATTCAATAAACATAAAACCAAAGATATCAATTTGTTCTCACACTTAATGCATTACAATTTTGATTCCATTCACCACAGCATAAAATTACAGTGAATTAGTGAAATTAAAGCACCGTAATACTGACTTAACTCGTGGTTCAATCTTGATTTGAACCAGAATGTTTTCCCCACCTGCTCTGCCTGGAGACCACGTGGACCCTCCATGTGGCACGATTTTGAACATTGGCTCTTGATATTGCTGTCAAGCATTCCACTTAATAGCCAACATTGTTACTATGCCTGGTGTACTTATCACCTGGGGTATGTGAGCTTAAAAAAAAGGAGAAACAACCTTTGACCCAGAAGGAGACTCATAATAGACCTCCACCAGGAGAACACCAGTAGGTAAAGTACTATCGGGTAGAAACAATCCCACCAATCCTTTAAGTTTACTTCCTAAGTTTTGGGTACATTTTTTATCCCCAATGTCACCCTCCATCCCTTGGTACCAGGCCATGAGCACCAGGGAGCTACCGGTGAAATGATACAAACACCTGACACATGTAATGATTGTAAATCCCCACAAGTGGCACCAGAGGATGGTAGGGCCATAAAAAAAAAATATATATACAGTATATATATATGCAGACTACGTGATTTTAAGACCCTAGCCTATTATATGGTACAGTGGTCAGCACACACTTGCTTCACATGCATCAGGTATTGATTTTGAATCACAGCCAGGATGGAACACTTCGGAATAACCTCCTATAGTCAACATATTCTTGTGAACCTAACAGTAGTTAATCACTTATGTGCAAATATTTCAAAACAATAGCATAAACAATTAATATTTTCTGCTGTACCTTTTAGTAATGTTTATTTGGCACACAATTTTCATATTTACGAGAAGTAAAACCAAAAATAAATAATCTGTACCAGTACAATAATTCCCAAAGTTGCCAATAGGCTGATTACAGAGCTTCAAGACTAAAGAAACAACTAAGCACATTTTATGATCTGAAGGTATGTACGCATAAAATCTAATGAAATTTGATCGAGTCTCATGTGAAGCACCGTATTTACCTGCAGATTACACGTAGACAATTTTCATAGTTCTATTGTAGCATGGCCTGAGGGCCAGTCTTCCTTGGTAACTGCCTAGTCAATGAGGCTGTTTGACTTTATAGCCCAGAGAGCCACATAGCCATCACAGCCACACTTATCTGGTAACTCCCTCAGAAACTTGTTAAATTCTCTTATTTGTATTGTATGAAAAGCATACATGGATCATTTAAAAATGTAAATAAAACAAACAAAATTTATTCAGCCAGAAAATCTCAGGTATATTATACAATATATCACATGGTACCAAAGCAGGCATGAAAAAATCAAAATATTGCTTTAGGAAAAGGACTGCCACTCTCCACCCCTCTGCCTTTTTCTCCAAGACGAATTTAGTTCCAAAAACAATCAGGGAGCTCCACTACTCAAATAATGCAATGCACCATATTCTGGCAGAGCAAAAGGGTTTAAAGCGTGACCAAAATCTCCTACGGCATTCTTTATATACTATGCCAACTGCCGAAAAATATATATGTATGCAAAATTACACCAACTGTAAACAAATATGCAAAATAATATTATACAGCATACACCACGGGTAACTCTTAAAACGAAAACAAACCTTAAAAGTTACAATGCAATTCTGAACAAAAATTTAATAGTAAACAAATACAGTACTGTATATATATCGTAATGTAATACAACTCTTATGAACTAGCACCAAGATTCATGAAATAATAAAGCATTACAGCTCACAACGAGATACGTAGTAAAACAGGAATAGTGATACTTCAGCATGGTTACCACTGATTTACCACATTATACCGCATACAAAATAAATAACTTCTTATCAACCTTGTAAGTATATGTAAATTATACCGAACTTAATTATATACAAAACGCAACAAAGTGACAATCACAAAATGACTATGACCAACAAATTAAAAAATATTAATCCTAAGTACTGTATTGTATTAATGTTAAATGTCAACATTTTCTTACATGCACAGTTTTCCAAAATTGCTTTGCACTGAATAACAATTTCACTACATAAATTACAGGGTTAAACATAAAATTATGTAAAGTTCAATCATGCTGCCAACACAAATGCAAGAGGGGCACCTTCCAAAATCTGTAACTTATTACTATACTGTATAATGGAAACCTTAAAAATCTGGAGGGATTTTTGCTCTTTGAAAAAATGTAAACTGTCTTGGCATTATTAATCCTTAAAGTGCAGTTACCATCACACGTTGATTTAAATAACTATTGTCTCGCTTTTTACACAAATGATACTAATAAGCATATAAAAGCTCTATATGGAAATAGTGGAGTTAGCCTCGACTTCATGAAAAAATCCTGCTATCGTTTCATGATTACGTTACTTTGTAAATGTGGTTATCGTCACAAATGTTACTGTGCCAATGTGGTAATCGTCTTGGTATAAAATTCCATCAAAATTACATATGTACAGTATAGTATATTGATTATGTTTATATGGTCTTTCACAACTGTACACAGTTGTTATGAAGTACAGTACTGTATACCAGGTCAACCAATCATCATTTGAGCATAATAAAGGGACTGCAGATGCAAATAGGGGGCAGTTCCTATTTATACTGTTCATATTCCAATTCAAAATTCAGTTTTATTCAGGTAAAGGTACATACATAGAAGAGAGTTACAAACAAAGTTGGATTTACAGGTAGAGCTAGTACAGTACATACAATCCCTAAAGCCACTAATACGCATAGCATTTCGGGCAATAGGAGAGCACATAATAATTCGGGCATATAATAGGAGGCAGCTATTTATATTGTTCATATAAATAGGAGCTCCCTTGTATGGGCCAACAGAATTTCTGCATTTCTTTATTTCTTATTGATGTATACATACATTCATACACACAATCATCTAGACATCCATAGTCAATATTGAGTGTCTTTGGCTAGGGCCGGTCGGGAGTCGGTCGGCCGAGTGGACAGCACGCGGGACTTGTGATCCTGTGGTCCTGGGTTCGATCCCAGGCGCCGGCGAGAAACAATGGGCAGAGTTTCTTTCACCCTATGCCCCTGTCACCTAGCAGTAAAATAGGTACCTGGGTGTTAGTCAGCTGTCACGGGCTGCTTTCTGGGGGTGGAGGCCAGGTCGAGGACCGGGCCGCGGGGACACTAAAAAAGCCCCGAAATCATCTCAAGATAACCTAAAGAAGAAAGGCTGTGTGTCTTGCTAGCAGAGAGCTTTGCCTATGAGACGTGTGGGCTGGACCGCCACGCAACATACACTCAATTTGTTCAGTGCATGAAACAAGCTACACTGTAGGTACTGTATTCACTTTATTTCCACTTTTCCACTTTGGTGGTGGGAAGGGGGGGGGGGGTGGACATAGATGAACATGCATCTATACTGACTGCTGCATGTTAGGAGTTAATATTCATCAACAATCTTTTGTCAATGCAATATTTTTACTATGTTATTGCCTTCATTATTAAAATCATTATATTTGTTTTAAATGATTTATTGTATCTAATTGCACATTCCAGTACAGTATTAGAAATGATACAATGTCCCTTTTCAAACACGGCTGCCCAGTCATAACAACAGTGACAACTCGTTCCATCTATATGCATTTTCTTGCTTTATTTCAGTCAACCTCTTGTTACTAATGTGATTTTCATCCACTTTTTTTAACAGCTTTACTGCTAAAAAATTACAAATTACAAGAGCCAAGGAAATGACAACGAGAATTACGTATGAGTATCAGTTGGTCAATGTTGAAATTGCCAAATTTGAATGTAAAATAAGATCTGGGTACAGTATCGTGATTAGTAGAATTCTTAAATCAAAATATAAATACTGTATTCAAAATATGGCAAATGGAATACTGGAATCTATAACAAGAAGAGTTAGTACAGTACATTGTACTGTAATGAGACATCCAAGGTTATTCTTAGCGTAATCTTGACTTTTTTTAGACCTCATTTAGATAATGCAATTCAGTTCTGTGCACCATTCTATAGAATGAAAATAAATTCTTTAGAAAATTTACAGAGGATGGTGACAAAGTTCATGCTGGAGATCAGAAACTCTTCCCTTAATTATAATAAAAAATAAAATAGCTATGCTGTACTTTAGTCACGTCCTTCCCAAAGAGTGGACATGACTAAAGTATACAAATGGATGAAAGGGTATATTAACAAGGTGCTAAATATATTAACACAAAATAGAAAATGAAACAATACATATAAATTGGAAACGTTTTCCAATTTTTATGATCTTATTTGTGAAAAGAAAATATATCTGGCATCTAGAATAATCTAGCTAGACAAGACAGCAAGACAATCTTAATATGAACACAAATGTTAAATTTATACACACATTATCATGCCTTACAAGTGAGACTGCCAATCCCCCTAAAAAATTCGGAATATATTTATAAAAGTTAAATTTTGTGATACCTGTATCAAGAATTTGGAAATCCATAATGATAAGTTCAGATTTTTGAGGTTCCACCATACATAGCCTATACAGAAGCAAAATAAAATACACAACATTTTAGCTTGCTCAATTGAGTGTAAATGTCTTACAAAATTGCTAAAAAAAACATACATGAAATGTAAAGAGTTGGCTTACCATCTCAGAGTCTTGCCCTGGCTTCAGGTCATGGAAGCGATGGAACATGGTGCAGCGTGGCAGGACCTGGCTGTCCCCCGAGTTGTGATGGTGGTGGTCACAGTGTCTCTGGAGCAGAGGTCACAGCTAACATGTGCTGCGCCACTGTCTTGCTGCCTGTTCAATAGCACAAAATCTAAGTTTGCAAAGAATAGCTTACCAGTAATTGTAGCCTAACAACAGTAAGTGTAAATTCAGCTTTTTGTTTGTCAAGTACTGCACACACTAATGCTGCATACATTATTGGAATTTGACTCATAATGGTGAAAAAGAAACACTTCATAAGCAGTGTACAGTATACCAAATTTATCTCAAAATATGCCCTTTATATAACCTAAGTCTTGTAAATATCTTATACTAGAAACAATTAGACAATTCTGGCTACATCATCATGTATTGAGACAGTGCAGCATGTCATGAACCACTTTTCTGTTTATCTGCAATGTTTAGGTACTGTATTATATTATACTCGTAAGAGAACACTGGGCTTTCTCTAAAGCAGCATAACAATATACAATATAATGTACAAACCTATATTTCTTAATAATCCTTCCAAGGGAAAACTAAATAGAAAACAATGACACTAACCTTAGGCCTATACATAACAAAAAATTTAATAATGAACTCTGCTATTTTATCAGCGTAATTAATTTAATTTGCATGGAATAAAATGCTGCATTATCAACAGCTACTTGCACAGGTTAGAATAATTATCACCAATGGATTTACAGTATGATTATAATTAATAATAATACTGTAATTCATTGTGTCGGGGTGTATTCAGAGTGTATTCATACACATTACAGTACTTATATATTTATAAAAGCCTAACCCCAGTTCCCCCCCCCCCCAGGTCAAATTACAAACCCGGCCCAGGATGCAACCCCACAACAGGCTGACTAACTCCTGAGTACAGTACCTCCTCACCACTAGGTGAACAGATGCATTAGGTGATAGGAAATGCGCTCAACCATTTCTTTCCCACCTGGGATTCGAACCCGGAATTCTCGCTTGTGAATCGAGAACGAACCCGACTGTACTACCGGGACCCTAATGTACCAATATATCTTCTTATGGCACTGATGCTTAAACTCATGCTTAGTATACATTTAGTAAACAGTACTGTATATTATTTCAATTCAATATAAACAGTACATATCTCTGGTGTGCCCCCCATTTGGGGGTACTGTATCCCAGCACAAAGATCTTACCTTCAAAAGAACATACCAACTTTGGAAAAAGTTACCGAGTGTAACTTTTGTTCATTTACTGTCTTATGATGCTGTAACAAAAATCATCCCATAACAAAGATGAACACTCACACAAGGAAAGTTTGAGGGCCTCAGTACTGAGAACATAAGAATAAAGTGATCTGCTAAAGCTACTGACCCTTTTAAGGCAGCTCTTATTTATAGCTTCCTAAACTCATTCACATACATATATCTGACTTACACCTAAAGCAATCTAGCAGTCCCACAATTACTTGTGTTACGCTACATGACAGGGCTGATCTCATCAAGACCTTTAAAATACTGAACAAATTAGAGGACATTATTCCAGATCACTTCTCTGAAAAGTTCAGTGTAACAAATAAAAGGAGCAACATGTTACTGTTGTTTCCGATTCAGCTACTCGGAACAAAAAGTTCCAAGTAGCACGGGTTATGGTGGGCCGGTAGAAAGAGCAACAGCGTCAAGCTCAAAGTAGGACAGAAAACATTAGATTTTTTTTTTGCCAATAGGGTAATAATCCCTTAATACTGCATACTCACAGATGCCACCGATGGCAAAATAATACACCAGTTAAAATTCACCTGGAAGAATCTTCAGATTTTTTATTATTATTTTATACCACAAATGTGGCCACATATTTACAATGCTAACCAACATATATAAATTTTCTTCTGCCCTCCGTGGACAGGGGTAGAAATTTGTTAAAACATATAATTCAGTGAATTATTGAACAATCAACCACAGAAGGTGATTGTAGTGCTTTTAAAATGCTAAGCTAACCTACAAACATAAATAAGCAGATTTACGTCTGTCCTACATAAACAGTGTTCGAGGTGACTTTTTACATATCATTATTAATGTGCGTTTCAGAAGCATATGATAAGTTAGCAGTTTCCCGTTCCCATTGAGGCCACTAGGGAGGGTGGCCTTCAGATATAGTCAAGTAAAGATCAAGAAATATTTGTCATTACAAAACTACCTTTTGAAACTAATTATTGTGAAAATTTAAAACACCTTGCACATTCAAAACTTCACAAAGCTGATTGAAAAATCACATTTTTTGTTCTTATAATTTTAAACATGAAAGCTATGTTTTTTCTTACATTATGCATGCAGAATTCAATAATTACTTTTGTCTTACTGTACTACTATTAGTGTATTTTGTTCACTCACTAAAACCAGGCACTCACTCCACTATCACCAAATACCGATTACAGTATTCTAAAACTACATGATTATATTGCTTCCCTTCATCACAATACTACCTAGAGCAACATTAATGTCACTTATATCATCAATGTAGAAAACAAATAATTGAAGCTGCATTTGCCTTGATGTTAGGTTAAAGTAATAACAATTTCAGAATTTTTACGTGATACTGACTGATATGTCACAGCTGACTGACAGTGACAACTGATGATAAGTCAGCTGACAGCCACTGTCTCTCCTGTGTTGCTATGTTGACAGCAGGTGTATGAGCCAGTGCCAGAGCTGCAGCCCCCCACCCCACACCGCCACACCTCCCCCCTGCACTAGGGTGCGTGTATTATCCCACTGTCTTGGGCTGGAGCCCTTGTCATAGTCTGCTACGTCTGTGTCCATTTTTCACGGTCACCCAGCCCTCCACACCCACCCCTGCATCTTTCATCGGACATCATGCGTATTCCGCCCTTTGCTGCCAAACTACCAACAAAGCATTAGCAGGATCATCTCGGGCAGGGCAAGGAGGTGTCAAGGAGCCGAGGGAGGTGCCACACAGCTCCCTCGGCCTCGTCACCACAGCCCATTTTGTGCCATCTGCTCTTTGCGCCCTGCCCAGCTCGGGCCAGGTTTTTTTTTCATCAAACACCCGTCAAAAAACTTGGCCAAAACCACCACCGCAGCCATTTCACGACTATCTGTGGATGCTTAAGACACTTTTGCAACGTTACTTGTCAACTTACCTTAACATTTAGGCAACTTTAAACTCAATATAAACAAAAACTTCTACATTCTTCTCTCTGGTGGAGTGTCAACAAACACCGCCGCCATCTTGCAAGCTTCTGGTGACGTCACTCGCGCCCGCTAGATTTAAAAGCGACACAACTTTCCTTCTTGGATTAGTATTTAAGAAATTGTAGAGCTTAGAATAGTTTTTTGTGTTTGTTGACTTACATTGTAATTAAAATTGGTCTTTAATACCTAGGACATAATTGCATGTCAATAAAATGTTCATTAAAGCCAATGGTATGGATGGGAGGCAAGGACAAAATTACCACCCTATCCACATTGACATATTTATATATTTTATTATGATTACTGCATCTTAAGCCATTCACAGTTTCACTTAACAATCCTCTATACCGTAAAACTATATCCCTAAAACGTTTCGTATGAATAATGTAATTCAAGTGTAGAGAAAATATGAATAAACATACCGCTGGTGAGGTGTGGCAGATATCGGTCAAGACGATCGATTCCTGCCCTCCCAAGGAGCAATCGATCCAGGTCACAGGTTTCCGGTCAGGCTTCTAAGTTTATGGCAAACGACTGAACGAAAAGTATGCATCCCAAGACTTTGACGGCTCTTTTCTTGAGTGCCTAGAGCGCCACAAAATATTTCGACCCTGAGACATGCACATATATCTCACGAGCTATGACGACAGGCAGGTTAAGCTAAATAAATTGATCTGAGATGCATGTAAAGACTTGCTAGGATCTGGATAAGAAGCTAGAGCTGCTGAGCGTCAAGGAAAGTGTGAATGAGGCCGACGGGAGACGAAAATAGTAGAGTGCACCACAGGTGTCCGCCAAGCACAACCAGAACACTTGTGGACTTCATTTCAACACTTGTGCGGTTAACTCTACTCTTGATCCCACAACGATCTGGCATCACTTATTTAAAAACATGAGAGTAATCCTAATGATAATCAACCTCGTGGCACTGCTTCCCACATTCCCACATTTAGAAGAAGAAGTCCGGATCAGTATTGTCCAAATTTGTCTGTATTTTAAATATTTTGGCAGGACAGATCTCATCGAAACTTTGAAAATACTTAACAATTTAGAGGATATTGATAAAGACAACTTTTTCAAAAGTTGTCTTTAATTCCTCGTTGTTATAACAAACAATGAGGAACGGTTTCAATAAGCCACAATGCAGGACAGAAAATTAGAGATGCTTTTCTCCCCCACAGGGTTATAAACCTAAGGAACCGCCTACCTGCCGACCCCGTAAATGCCAAAACACTGCTGAATTTTAAACTTCTGTCCGATAAAATCAGCATGACAAATGGAAGGACTTTTGACAAGCCCCGGCTTCCTGTCCTCGTCGAGGCCACCGTCTCTCAAGTGGCCTCTCGCGTAAATCCAGGAAATATGATCGAAGGGAACTATTAGGGGTAAGGCGCCAAGCTATTACGACCATATAGCACTGGGTCAGGATAAGGATTTGGGATGGGACGGGAGGGAAGGAATGGTGCCCAACCATTTGGACGGTCGGGGATCGAGCAATTTAGGGAAAGATAAAGATAAGACTGCCCGAAACGCTTTGCGTAATAGTGGCTTTAGGCATTGTATGTACTAGCTCTATCTATTAATCCAACAAACTTTGTAAAATCTCTTGTATGTATGTACCTTACCTAAATAAACATTTATTTATTTATTTATTTATATTTATTATATAAACGACACCGACCCAACCTTTTCCTGAGGGTTGCATAGCATTATCTTGAGGTTATCTGGAGATGATTTCGGGGCTTAGCGTCCCCGCGGCCCGGTCTTCGACCAAGCCTCCTTTTTGTTAAACACCCCCAGGAAGCAGCCCGTAGCAGCTGTCTAACTCCCAGGTACCTATTTACTGTTAGGTGAACAGGAGCATCAGAGTGAAAGAAGTTCTACCCATCTGTTTCCGCCTCCACCGGGGATCGAACCCAGAACCTCAGGACTACGAATCCCGAGCGCTGTCCGCTCAGCTGTCAGGCAGCATAACCACCATCACAGACAATTATCGCCAATCACGCTCCAGCAAAACATCCACAACAGTACCCAAACTGCTTCACACTATTGTACAGTTCTTGTCTTCACTTGTGTCCAAGGAAACACTTGTCTGGGGGCAAGTAACAACATCAGTAGACTGACAGATGTTGTCACAGTTCAGATACGGCTTAATGACTATGGGGGTCTAGATGGCGTGAAGTACAAAGTGTGTGGACATAGGGACACTAGAACCACAGGTGTCGAACCCATTGATAATCACTTTTCAGGTTCACTTCCTGAGTCTATTATTTGTCTCTGCAACCCTTTCCACTGCCATCCACAGGATGGGTATGGGGTGCATAAATTTTTTAAATTTAAATTAAATTTTGCCCCAAGGGGCGAGTTTATTGGGCAGCGCCACTCATCTTGTGAGTGGACACACCGCCATAGCAGCATGTACAACACTCCCCAATAGGAAGAAAACCCGCTGGGTTGTTCATCCTGTAGATGCATAATAACCGAACTAAGCTACAAAACATGTCGGGACAGCTTTCGCATGCTTCTGCATGATGGGAGCCGTGACAAGGAAGACACCCTCCCCCCCTGCAGGGACGAGAGTGAAGCACTCCTAACATAAAAACAATACTATTATAACAACAAACATCAGTTCCTGGTTTTACGGGCTCACCATAGCCCGTGCTACATGGACACTTCGTCCTGAGTAGCTAAATCTTTAACAACAACAACAACAGTTCCTGGTGTTGCTGCGTCCTGACACTTGGGGATATTAGATGAACTTAGAGCTAGTTTTTGATCTACACTTTGTAATCTTTCATGTAGACTAGGATAGCAGCAGTGCTGTGTACACCAAAGCTTGTTAGTACAAAACAAAAATACACTTGGGATCTCTTGGAGTGAACGACTGAGGTTAGGTAGGTTAGTGGTTGGAGTGAACGACTGAGGTTAGGTAGGTTAGTGGTTGGAGTGAACGACTGAGGTTAGGTAGGTTAGTGGTTGGAGTGAACGACTGAGGTTAGGTAGGTTAGTGCTTGGAGTGAACGACTGAGGTTAGGTAGGTTAGTGGTTGGAGTGAACGATTGAGGTTAGGTAGGTTAGTGGTTGGAGTGAACGATTGAGGTTAGGTAGGTTAGTGGTTGGAGTGAACGACTGAGGTTAGGTAGGTTAGTGGTTGGAGTGAACGACTGAGGTTAGGTAGGTTAGTGGTTGGAGTGAACGACTGAGGTTAGGTAGGTTAGTGGTTGGAGTGAACGACTGAGGTTAGGTAGGTTAGTGGTTGGAGTGAACGACTGAGGTTAGGTAGGTTAGTGGTTGGAGTGAACGACTGAGGTTAGGTAGGTTAGTGGTTGGAGTGAACGACTGAGGTTAGGTAGGTTAGTGGTTGGAGTGAACGACTGAGGTTAGGTAGGTTAGTGGTTGGAGTGAACGACTGAGGTTAGGTAGGTTAGTGGTTGGAGTGAACGACTGAGTTACAGCTTACTTGAGTGTTGGAACAAGGTGTGTGCATCAGTAAGTTGAGAACGAAGCAGATTTGTTAATGCTCATTACAGAAAAGTTACTCACATACACATGTGCTTCCAGACATGGCCATAATATTAAAGTAAAGTAGTGTTAAGTAAATTTTATTCAGGAAAGTACATACATAGTTGATTTACAAACATAATGTTGGATTTATAGATATATATATAGATCATAAAATATATTGATAAAATACGCTAGCACACACTCACACATGTGTGTGTGCTCACCTATTTGTACTCACCTATTTGTGCTTGCGGGGGTTGAGCTATGGCTCTTTGGTCCCGCCTCTCAACTGTCAATCAACTGGTGTACAAATTCCTGAGCCTACTGGGCTCTATCATATCTACATTTAAAACTGTGTATGGAGTCAGCCTCCACCACATCACTGCCTAATGCATTCCATCTGTTAACTACTCTGACACTAAAAAAGTTCCTTCTAAAGTCCCTGTGGCTCATGTGGGTACTCAGTTTTCACCTGTGTCCCCTTGTTCGCGTCCCACCAGTGTTGAATAGTTTATCCTTGTTTACCCGGTCGATTCTCCTGAGGATTTTGTAGGTTGTGATCATGTCTTCCCTTACTCTTCTGTCTTCCAGTGTCATAAGGTGCATTTCCCGCAGCCTTTCCTCGTAACTCATGCTTCTTAGTTCTGGAACTAGTCTAGTGGCATACCTTTGGACTTTTTCTAGCTTCGTCTTGTGCTTGACAAGGTACGGGCTCCATGTTGGATTGGTCTTACATATGTGGTGTACAAGATTCTGAATGATACCTTACACAGGTTCCTGAATGCTGTTCTGATGTTAGCCACCCTCGCATATGCTGCAGACGTTATTCTTTTTATGTGGGCTTCAGGAGACAAGTTTGGGGTGATATCAACTCCTAGATCTTTCTCTCTGTCCGTTTTATTAAGTACTTCATCTCCTATTCTGTATCCTGTGTCTGGCCTCCTGTTTCCACTGCCTAGTTTCATTACTTTGCATTTACTCGGGTTGAACTTCAACAGCCATTTGTTGGACCATTCACTCAGTCTGTTTAGGTCATCTCGTAGCCTCCTTCTATCATCCTCAGTTTCAATCCTCATCATAATTTTTGCATCGTCGGCAAACATTGAGAGAAACGATTCTATACCCTCTGGGAGATCATTTACATATATCAGAAACAGTATAGGTCCAAGGACTGACCCCTGCGGGACTCCACTCGTAACGTCTCGCCAATCTGAGACCTCACCCCTCACACTGACTCGTTGTCTCCTGTTGCTTAGGTACTCCTTTATCCAATGGAGTACCTTCCCTTTCACTCCAGCCTGCATCTCCAGCTTTTTCACTAGCCTCTTGTGTGGCACTGTATCAAAGGCTTTCTGACAATCCAAAAATATGCAGTCTGCCCACCCTTCTCTTTCTTGCCTTATTTTTGTTGCCTGGTCGTAGAATTCAAGTAACCCTGTGAGGCAGGACCTGCCATCCCTGAACCCATGTTGATGCTGTGTTACAAAGTTCTTTCGCTCCAAATGCTCCACTAGCTTTCTTCTCACAATCTTCTCCATCAGCTTGCATGGTATGCAGGTTAGGGACACCGGCCTGTAATTCAGTGCCTCCTGTCTATCCCCTTTCTTGTATATCGGGACTACGTTAGCTGCTTTCCAAATTTCTGGCAGTTCCCCTGTTGCCAGTGATTTGTTATACACTATGGAGAGTGGTAGGCACAGTTCTTCTGCTCCTTCCTTTAGTATCCAAAGGGAGATTCCATCTGGGCCTATCGCCTTTGTCACATCCAACTCTAGTAAACACTTCCTTACTTCCCCGCTGGTAATCTCAAACTCTTCCAGTGGTTCCTGGTTAGCTATTCCCTCTCTTATCTCTGGAATTTCTCCTTGCTCTAAGGTGAAGACCTCCTGGAATTTCTTATTCAGTTCCTCACACACTTCCTTGTCGTTTGTAGTGAATCCTTCTGCCCCTATCCTAAATTTCATAACCTGTTCCTTTACTGTTGTTTTTCTCCTGATGTGGCTATGCAGCAATTTAGGCTGAGTCTTTGCCTTGCTTGCGATGTCATTTTCGTATTGTCTTTCTGCCTCTCTTCTCATCCTGACATATTCATTTCTGGCATTCTGGTATCTTTCTCTGCTCTCCAGTGTCCTGTTATTCCTATAGTTTCTCCATGCCCTTTTACTTTGCTGCTTAGCTAGCCTACATCTCTGATTAAACAATGGGTTTCTCATCTTCATTTCACTGTTTTCCTTTTGGACTGGGACAAACTTGTTTGCTGCGTCCTTGCACTTCTGCGTGATGTAGTCCATCATATCTTGGACCATCTTTCCTCTGAGCTCTGTTTCTCATGCTATTTCTGTTAGGAATTTTCTTATCTCCTCATAGTTTCCCTTTCGGTATGCTAACCTTTTGGTTTCGGTATCCCTCCTCGAGTTCAATAACCCTTCTTCAATCAGGTACTCAAACACCAGTACACTGTGGTCGCTCATTCCTACTGGGGCCTCAAAACCGATTTCTCTTATGTCGGAGTCGTTCAGAGTGAAGACCAGGTCGAGTCTCGCTGGTTCGTCATTTCCTCTCTTCCTTGTGGGTTCTCTGACATGCTGAGTTAAAAAGTTTCTAGTCACCACCTCCAGAAGTTTGGCTCTCCACGTATTCTCGCTTCCATGTGGTTCCTTGTTCTCCCAGTCAATCCTTCCGTGATTGAAGTCGCCCATGATGAGCAGGTGGGATCTATTTCTACAGGCAGCAGAGGCTGCTCTCTCAATTATAGTGTTAACTGCCATGTTGTTGTTTTCGTACTCTTGACTGGGTCTTCTGTCATTTGGTGGAGGGTTATATATTACTGCTACTATTATTCTTGGTCCTCCCATTGTCATGGTGCCTGCTATGTAGTCTCTGAACCCCTCACAGCCCATGATAGCCATCTCCTTAAAACTCCATTCCTTTCTCATGAGTAGGGCCACTCTGCCTCCTCCCCTACCTTCCCTCTCTTTCCTTATTACTGTGTACTCCTGGGGAAACACGGCATTCGTTATGATTCCAGAGAGTTTTGTTTCCATGAGTCCAATTACATCTGGGTTCACTTCTTGTGCTCTTTCCCTTAGTTCACTTGTCTTGCTTGTGATCCCATCTATAATCGAGTACATCACTCTGAAACTGACTCTCTTCTGCTTCTCCTCTGGGGGGGACCTGTGGGGTCTGGGGTGAGCGGGAGCTGGGAGGATCTGGTATGGAGAGACTGGTGGAGGAGGAAGGGCTTGGGGGGGGGGAGGAGATGGGGGAGAGTGAGAGGGGGAGTGTGTGTGTGTGTGTGTGTGTGTGTGTGTGTGTGTGTGTGTGTGTGTGTGTGTGTGTGTGTGTGTGTGTGTGTGTGTGTGTGTGTGTGTGTGTGTGTGTGTTACCTTAGAGACGTGTGTGATGCTGTGCGTGAATAGCTGGATATATAGCTATTAGAATCAGAGTAATTATTCTAATTGTGGATGATAAGAACAATCCAATCCATCATCAACAATGTGACCGTTTATTGGACAAAAGCTTCAAGTCTGGCTACGGATGGAACACCGCAAATGACGGGTAGAAAAGATATTGCGGTTACTAAATTCAAACTAAAATGACGTGAAGCGAACGCCAACCCTGAATTCCGCAATTTCCATGACATTATTCGTAGAATGGAGTGCGGTAAACGTTTATTAATTGAATTAACTACAGACAGTTCAACTCATTTTTGGGAAGAAAACGAGAGCCCTCGAGGACTGCCATATCACACTGATGTTTGATGATTAAGTCAAGTCATATGCGGGAACTGAAAGATAACGAATGGGTTCAAAATCTAGCTGTCGTGGTGGCAATTACAGAACACAAATATGCAAAGATGCAATAAATTTGAGAGTTTTATGATTTCGAACCTTTCAAATGCAACTAGCTTTTTTTTTTTAAGCCGACTTGCTGAAAGTAATTTTTCATACTTTCCAACCTTGAAATCCTTTCAAAACATACCTGAATATTATGGCCACACCAACACCCACTAAATACTGCATCATGATTTCGAAGGTAAAGTAAGAGTTTCACAGAAGATTTATATACAAAGTAGGTAATTATCAAAAGACGGCACCAAGCCGGGAAGGCTATGTTAAAAAAAAAATCCATTTGTGGAAACATCCTTCGTTAGTATTAAAAAACTGCCGGAACCGGTCCGTCTAATTACCACAAGCTTCACAAAGCTTCCTGGCAATACGTTAGTAATGAATAAATATGATATATTTACTCATTATAATGTTGGTGCTGAATGTACAACACGAAAAAACATAACTTTAATCTGAAAAAGTATCTTTTTATAAAGAAATTAGACGAAAACAAAGAGCTAGTGACGCCAAATCAAGTCGACGATCCAAACGTCGGTTAGGTTAGGTTAGATTATGTTAAGTTAGGTTAAGATAAGTTAGGTCAACCTAACCTAACATATATTTATTCATTACTAACGTATTGCCAGGAAGCTTTGTGAAGCTTGTGTAGCTTGTGGTAGCTTGTGGTAATTAGACGGACCCATTACAGTTGCCGTCGTCGGCGACAGGACGCCTGTCCTTTACCTTATCGAGGTCCCCTCTAGGCTAGCTACTGACCCACGGTGCAGCCCACAACAGTTGTCTAACTCTCGGGGGTACCTGACTACCAAGCGAACAGGAACATCAGGTGAAGCGTACCTAACCATTTCTGTCCTGTCCGGGGTGGGGGGGGGGGGGGGTCGAAGCGGTACCTTTAGCCTACCAGCGTTTCAGGTAACTGTTGTACGTGCCTGTGAGCCAGGCCCGCCGGCACAACAACACACAGCCCGCCACAGCCGCCAACACAGCCGGCCACAGCCGCCAACACAGCCGGCCACAGCCGCCAACACAGCCGGCCACAGCCGCCAACACAGCCGGCCACAGCCGGCCACAGCCGCCAACACAGCCGGCCACAGCCGCCAACACAGCCGGCCACAGCCGCCAACACAGCCGCCAACACAGCCCGCCACAGCCGCCAACACAGCCGGCCACAGCCGCCAACACAGCCGGCCACAGCCGCCAACACAGCCCGCCACAGCCGCCAACACAGCCCGCCACAGCCGCCAACACAGCCTCGGCCTCGCGTCCACAGCCACTTCGAGACAGCGCACAACAACAGTCTCGGCACAGTACCCATGCTAACCTCGCTACAACGGCCAGACTCACCTTGGTACAGCGTCCATGCTAACCCCGGAACAACGTCAACAATGACTTCGGTACAGCCGCCAGGAGAGCAACCATTACAGGAATTGTGACCCCCAGGTCAATACAGGTACAGACCTATAGGTCACTACAGTAACAGTGACCAACAGGTCACTACAGTAACAGTGACCAACAGGTCACTACAGTAACAGTGACCAACAGGTCACTACAGTAACAGTGACCAACAGGTCACTACAGTAACAGTGACCAACAGGTCACTACAGTAACAGTGACCAACAGGTCACTACAGTAACAGTGACCAACAGGTCACTACAGTAACAGTGACCAACAGGTCACTACAGTAACAGTGACCAACAGGTCACTACAGTAACAGTGACCAACAGGTCACTACAGTAACAGTGACCAACAGGTGAATTCATAACCAATGACGAAAAAGTCAATACATAAATAAGGTCAGGCTTAAGTCTTAGGTCCCTAGGGTCCGGGACCTGTACTGACCTTCTCCCAGAGGGCAACCCGCAGGTCGCCTACCTCCCGGCTACCTGCCAGGAGAACAGAGCCATCAAGGGAAAGCAAACTTTGCCTAAACGTCTCCGTTCTGTCGCGGGAAGAGACGCGGTGACTCTTTAGCTGTGAACCAACAGTACTGATAGGTTATCTTGAGGTTATCTTGAGATGATTTCGGGTCTTTAGTGTCCCCGTGGCCCGGTCCTCGACCAGAACTCCACCCCCAGGAAGCAGCCCGTGACAGCTGACTAACACCCAGGTACCTATTTTACTGCTAGGTAACAGGGGCATAGGGTGAAAGAAACTCTGCCCATTGTTTCTCGCCGGCGCCTGGAATCGAACCTAGGACCACAGGATCACAAGTCCCGCGTGCTGTCCGCTCGGCCGACCGGCTCCCCAAGGTAATACCTTGGTAATACCAACCCCGGTACAGCGTCTATAATAACCCCGGTTATTATAGACGGGGGGGGGGGGGGGGGTAGACTTTCATGTGTTCGGTAATAATTCAAGTCTTACCTAGACCAATAAAATTCTCTATTGGACCTGAATAAAGATGCATCAACGCGCGCTCTTTATCTTACTTTAAGATCCTCTAAATGTCACACATTGGTAAGAATGACGGTTATTTTAACAAATGAAAAAGAAATTAATGTAATCATTAAAATATAAATGAAATGTTTATATAATAAACATACTTTTTTTCTTATATTAAATATGGTAAATTAAGACATCAGCGCATAGCTGATCATTGCAATTGTTTAATAGCAATATATGAAATACTGTATTTCCATTCAAGTTCAAGTTCAAGTATGTTTATTGAGATAAACAATAAATACATCTCAAAGGGATAGAGTAGCTTAGGCTATTTCTTCCCCCCCCCCCCGTATTGGAATATGGAACTATATATTTCCTGTTATTTATAAATTATTTTACTAGTATTGGTTAAATTTCATCTTTTCTCTCTACCCAGTGATGAAATTAAATCCCCAGACCCTGGGGATTTAATCTTGATATCCTCGACCAGTTGGCAGGGGCGGCCGGTGGGCGGACCACGCCCCCAGTGGGTGTGGGTGGTGGTGGACGACCACGCCCGCAGTGGGTGTGGGTGGTGGTGGACGACCACGCCCGCAGTGGGTGTGGGTGGTGGTGGACGACCACGCCCCCAGTGGGTGTGGGTGGTGGTGGACGACCACGCCCGCAGTGAGTGGTGGTTGTGGACGACCACGCCCGCAGTGGGTGTGGGTGGTGGTGGACGACCACGCCTGCAGTGAGTGGTGGTTGTGGAAGACCACGCCCGCAGTGGGTGTGGGTGGTGGTGGACGACCACGCCTGCAGTGAGTGGTGGTTGTGGACGACCACGCCCGCAGTGGGTGTGGGTGGTGGTGGACGACCACGCCCCCAGTGGGTGTGGGTGGTGGTGGACGACCACGCCCGCAGTGAGTGGTGGTGGTGGACGACCACGCCCGCAGTGAGTGGTGGTGGTGGACGACCACGCCCGCAGTCAGTGGTGGTGGACGACCACGCCCGCAGTCAGTGGTGGTGGTGGACGACCACGCCCGCAGTGAGTGGTGGTGGACGACCACGCCCGCAGTGAGTGGTGGTGGACGACCATTCTCCCCCCTAGTGGGTGTGGGTGGTGGTGAACGACCACGCCCGCAGTGAGTGGTGGTGGTGGACGACCACGCCCGCAGTGAGTGGTGGTGGACGACCACTCTCCCCCCCTAGTGGGTGTGGGTGGTGGTGGACGACCACGCCCGCAGTGAGTGGTGGTGGTGGACGACCACTCTCCCCCCCTAGTGGGTGTGGGTGGTGGTGAACGACCACGCCCGCAGTGGGCGTGGTCGTCAGTGACTGAGGAACGCATCCTGACCTGCCACCACCCGCTAAGGTGGAGTGGAATGAGCAGAGTCTTGGGGGAATGGGATGAGAAGAAGAGAAGGCTTAATAACGTCACTTGAAAACATAATAAAGTACTTGGAAACTGTACATTAGAAGTTATATAATGATCTCCTTTGTGTATTGGCTTCATGGACACTCAGGTCTATAGGCCTACTAGATTCACTCGTTACAAAAAAAAAAATATATTGCTGTCCGAAATTTGCAAGAATGTTATATTCAAACCCTCAAAGTGCGTTCTTGCATATAAATTCAATTGTATATTATATATTATGTATTGTATATTATGCAATTATTACGGTATGCACCATGGGCCACAACTGACATTGTACACTATAGGCATAATAAAATAATAATTATGCTCATTATTTTAGTTATGTCTTGTTTAAGCAACAGCCACGACCATCAACTGAATTAACACAAGTGATGCTACAAGGCTGGAGGCGGGAAGTGAGGGTTGACCTGATCACTCATGTTGACCCGGCGCTGGTCACCAGGTGAGGTCACAAGGGCCTTCCCTGCCCCCTACGGCTCATCTACCGCCCCCCCCACCTTAACTCCTCCCATCAACCTAAAGCTGACCCCCCCCCACGTTAACCTCACCCACCACCGAGCTAGCCTGGCCCACCTCCACGTTAACCTCACCCACCATCCAAAAGCTAACTCTCCCAACGTTAACTGCTCCCACCAACCTAAAGTTTATCCACTCCCACGTTAACCCCTCTCGGCATTCTAAAGCTGATCCACCTCCACCGTAAACCCCTCCCACCAACCTAAACCTGACTCCCCCCCCCCCACCACATAATCCCCTCCCACGCTAATTACCTGGCTGAACTAGGCACGTACACCGTTACACTGGCTAAATAAGACAAACAATATGAGGACATGCGAAAACTAGATTACAAATATGTAATTACCTCAACGAACCAGGAACAGCAGTACGTCGTCGCGCGATGCTCAAGGCTGACGCCTGCGGCTCCTCCTTACTGATGGAGCCCGGTGTCACCAGCCCTGACACAAACGCTCACCAAACTAAATATATTTCTGTAACTTTCACTTCGAAATAGTTATCAAATCACAGATACACCATTTTGAAATTTTTTTAATTTCTGGTGTATTTTGTATATTCGGATAAATCAAATCCGAATGGAGTTAAACAATGTTATCTGAATTACGTGTTTGAGGTGCGAGGCTACGCAAGCGTTCACCGTCACTGGTAATGAAGGACTGACCTCTCACCCAGATGCTCTTGTTGACCCCCTAGCGGCCGCCAGATTACTCTACATCCCATAACTGATGAGGGGAAGATTATTGATGATTGATGAAGATTATGCCATCCAAAAGGTTGCACGGGTATGAATAGCCCGTAAGTGATGGACATTTTGAGCCATTACCAGTATCAAGAACTGATACAGGAGATCTGTGGAGGTGTAACTGCACCCTGCGTGACGGGAGATGTCTCCCGACGAAGATTATTGTCCCTCTCGTATTTATTTAAGGGTCCCGGTAGTACAGTCGGGTTCGTTCTCGACGCACAATCGAGAATTCCGGATTGAAATGGTTGGGCACATTTCCTTTCACATAATGGGCGGGGTCAGTAATTCGGCCTGGGGGGGGGGGGGGCTCGATAGAAGTCAAAACGTGTATGAATACACTCTGGCTTCCTGTCCCCCGGACACACAATGAATGAATTATTATATCTTCTGTAGATTATTGTTCACCCTATACCATTGCAACCCGTTCTCGCAAATTCGTAAAGTCAATATTGACTTATTAACTACGTGCATAGGTGATATACTAAACATAATAGATACCCTTAAAAAGATTCATAGAAAACACCGACCTTACCTAACCTTGTTAGTATCTTAAGATAAGCATCTTATTGCTTCGTAATTACAATTATTACTTAACCTATACCTATTATAGGTTAGGTAATAATTGTAATTACGAAGCAATAAGATGCTTATCTTAACATACTAAGTAGGTTAGATAAGGTTTTCTATGAAGCTTTTCAAGGGAAACTATTGTTAAGTATGTCACCTATGCACATATTTAATAAGTCAATACTAACTTATTAAATTTTTGAGTGGTAGATTATTGTGCACCCCATACACATCCTGTGAGTGGTAGATTATTGTGCACACCATACACATCCTGTGAGTGGTAGATTATTGTGCACCCCATACACATCCTGTGAGTGGTAGATTATTGTGCACCCCTTACACATCCTGTGAGTGGTAGATTATTGTGCACCCCATACACATCCTGTGAGTGGTAGATTATTGTGCACCCCTTACACATCCTGTGAGTGGTAGATTATTGTGCACACCATACACATCCTGTGAGTGGTAGATTATTGTGCACACCATACACATCCTGTGAGTGGTAGATTATTGTGCACACCATACACATCCTGTGAGTGGTAGATTATTGTGCACACCATACACATCCTGTGAGTGGTAGATTATTGTGCACACCATACACATCCTGTGAGTGGTAGATTATTGTGCACACCATACACATCCTGTGAGTGGTAGATTATTGTGCACACCATACACATCCTGTGAGTGGTAGATTATTGTGCACACCATACACATCCTGTGAGTGGTAGATTATTGTGCACACCATACACATCCTGTGAGTGGTAGATTATTGTGCACACCATACACATCCTGTGAGTGGTAGATTATTGTGCACCCCATACACATCCTGTGAGTGGTAGATTATTGTGCACACCATACACATCCTGTGAGTGGTAGATTATTGTGCACCCCATACACATCCTGTGAGTGGTAGATTATTGTGCACCCCATACTTATCCTGTGAGTGGTAGATTATTGTGCACCCCTTACACATCCTGTGGGTGGTAGATTATTGTGCACCCCATACTTATCCTGTGAGTGGTAGATTATTGTGCACCCCATACTTATCCTGTGAGTGGTAGATTATTGTGCACCCCATACTTATTCTGTGAGTGGTAGATTATTGTGCACCCCTTACACATCCTGTGAGTGGTAGCGCAAAATTATTACAGAGGACACAGTCTTAACCGGACCCCAGATATAGATGTAAGGCTCTAGTGTGTGTCCCTGCCTGTGTCCACACACTTTGGCTGCCCTGACGTTCACTGACATACCAGAATGCGTCCCAAGTAAATGAAACTTATTCACTGGACAGGTTGAGGACATGTTTAGGGCCATAACATGGCATGTCTGCAAACCAGACATGATATGGCTGCTCTCATCGAAACGCTTAAAATAGTGAACAGTTTGGAGGATGTTGATCCGGACCATTTGGTCAAAAGGTCAGATGTATCACAAACAAGGAGTAAAGGCTTCAAGCTCAACAAGCCACAATGTAGGACTGAAAACAGGAGATGCTTTTTCACCCACAGGGTTATAAACCATAGAACTGCTTACCCGCCGAAGCCGGAAATGCCAAAACTGCTGATCTTTAAAATTCAGCTTAAAAAAATAATCAGGACTAATGGGTGGGACCTTTGACAAGCCGACAGCTTCCTGTCCTCATCGTGGCCAAGAGGTTGTTAGTAGCCCTCAGGTAAATTCAAGAAACAAGAACATTATACAAATACTGTACCTAAGTTAACCCTCAATCGCAAATATGTTCTGTAGTTTTCTTTGACAGGCATGACGTCATAAACTTGAGAACCAGTGACCGGCTGTCGACGTCACTCGCTGGCAAACGCATCTAATATACATATATATTACACATAAACGCATCTAATTATATATATATATATATATATATATATATATATATATATATATATATATATATATATATATATATATATATATATATATATATATATATATATATATGTTTCATTGAATATGACCGCATATTCTGTATTTATTATTTTCTGGTTTAGGGCTTCTATCCCTCTAACTATTTTCTTAGCATCAGGGCTTAATTGAAATAGGAGTTCTCCAAAACTCATTTTCGTACTTTTAAGGTGAAGAAAAGAAGTGATTTACTATAGAGTGTATTACACTTATTTGTATAATTTGCACGACGTTTCGAACCTCCATGGTTCATTCTCAAGTGAACAGATCTTACAATACTAGTTGATTTTATACCCGCATTAGGTCAGGTGATAATACAATGAAGGTGAAAACATGGGGGGATACATAAGGGATAAACATAGGGGCTGCAGAAGGCTTATTGGCCCATACGAGGCATCTCCTATCTAAACACAAAGATTAATCCAGAGTAATTGGCCTGTTATGTTGGACATTGTCTTCTGTGTTGGCATCGATATGTAACATATCGATGCCAACACAGAAGACAATGTCCAACATAACAGGCCAATTACACTGGATTAATCTTTGTGTTTAGATAGGAGATGCCTCGTATGGGCCAATAAGCCTTCTGCAGCCCCTATGTTTATCCCTTATGTTTAGATAGGAGATGCCTCGTATGGGCCAATAAGCCTTCTGCAGCCCCTATGTTTATCCCTTATGTATCCCCCCATGTTTTCACCTTCATTGTATTATCACCTGACCTAATGCGGGTATAAAATCAACTAGTATTGTAAGATCTGTTCACTTGAGAATGAACCATGGAGGTTCGAAACGTCGTGCAAATTATACAAATAAGTGTAATACACTCTATAGTAAATCACTTCTTTTCTTCACCTTAAAAGTACGAAAATGAGTTTTGGAGAACTCCTATTTCAATTAAGCCCTGATGCTAAGAAAATAGTTAGAGGGATAGAAGCCCTAAACCAGAAAATAATAAATACAGAATATGCGGTCATATTCAATGAAACATGTTTGAAAGAAAACCTGCTGCCAGTATACACCAATATATATATATATATATATATATATTATATCTAATATATATATATATATATTATATATCTAATCGAAAACAGGAAGCTGGCGACTTGTTAAAGGTCCTCCCATTTGTCCTGATGATTTTTTCAAGTTTGATTTTAAAGGTCAGCAGAGTTTTGTCATATACGACTACGGCGGGAAGGCACTTCCATGGGTTTGTAACTCTGTGGATGAAAAAGTATCTACTGTTTTCAATCATACACTGTGGCTTGTTGAGCTTGAAACCGGTAATCCTTGTTAGTGTTACATCTAAAAGTTGATTTACTGGGCGTCAATCCTTAACTCTGTTTACCCAACAGTAAAATGGGTACCTGGTTGTTAAACGATTTGGCGGGTCGTATTCCAGGGAACATAGGATTAAGGACCTGCCTGAAATGCTACGCGTGCTAATAAGAATGACAGAACTCAAAATATGTAAATATATAATTATATAAATATAAAATTATATATAGATATATAAGTTGTCCGGATCAACATCCTCCAAATTGTTCAATATTTTGAACGTTTCGATGAGATCAACCCTATCTCTCAACCTTATTTGCCCGAGACGCTATGCGTACTAGTGGCTTTAGGTATTGTATGTACTATCTCTATCTTTAAATCCAACATTATGTAACTCAATGTGTGTACCTTTACCTGAATAAAAAAATCTAAATCTAAATCATGTCTGGTTTGTAATGTTGTTAACTCTGTGGCCCCTCAACCTGTCCTGGTATGAGAGTTGACTTAATTCTGGAATTATTTTTGTTGCCCGGTGTTTAACTTTCTCCAATGAAGCTATGTCTTTCTAAAGATGAGGGCTCCATGCCTGGATGCAGTGCGCCTCCACCTGGATGCATAAATCTCCAAGAGCACTAGAGATTTATACAATTGAATGACTTCACCTTCTTTTCCTTAAAATCAAAGGTATATCATTCATTTACCGACCTCAGCGGTCCTGAGGTTAACGAATGATGATTGATATCAATTCATGAATGATGTCAATGCATGCGGTTCATGAAACCTAACCTGACCAAACCGTAACCTAAGTTAACCTTAACCTAACCTAATTATGTTTTAATGCTGGAAATACAAATCGTTATACATTGGAAACAAAAATGAAACGTCAACCTTTTATGAATGAGCATCATAGAGTTAATGAAAGTTAAAGAATAAAAAGTTGAATGATAGTGACTTGTGATTTATAGCCAAGTTTATTTATATTATATACAAAAGAACAATATACATTATGCTTTATAGGAAAATCTGTTGAGTTTTATCCAAAAGAACCACTTCTTGGAGATAAATCATATAGAATCCATTAAAAAAATCCGTCGTGAAATACTGATAATTTTCAAGATATGAGGCTACTTAATAACACTTTTCCTTAATCGAATAATAAACATATACTCCATACAATATATTGAATAATAGATTAGGCGTGTATTAATCTTAAAATCCACACTTTAAATTGTTTGTGCCACCAAAATCTTTCCATAAACAGACTATAGTTTGAGTTTAATGTTCTGACGCTGTTTGAAATAATTACCAAAAGAAGTAATTAATTAATTATCAAAACTTCCAGTCACTAAGTCTGGAAGACTATTCAGTATTTGATTTTTAAATACTATTGGAATACTTTGTAATATTTTGTTGCTTTTGAGTTTGCTTCTCGCCCCCTATTGTTGTAGTCCTGCTCAGTGAAAAGTTGTACAGTATATATATATCTTCAAACTGAATTTGTACCTTAACGATTAATAGTGTACAATACAAAATTATTGTTAACAATGACAAACATCTTAAAAATCAACGGCATATATACTAAAAAAAATTAAGCCTCAATACCTGTAAAACATGTGCACTCCCTCGCAAACAACAATTAAGCTTTTATTTTTTGTCACTGGTGTTCCTCTCTAAGGCATTTTGATATCCTTCGACATATGGTACTCAAAACTAGATGTTGTGGTACAATAATCATATGGGCAGGACAATATGAGGCTACCACCAGTTAACCTTCCGAGCCCATACAACCTCCCACTGAAGGTTAGGGGCTACTTGTTGCCCTTCAGGGCCTACACCACGTCCAACTGGAGAACTTCAGATGACCTGGGCCCACACCACCTCCCTGCTGGAGGTCGGGGGCTACCACTTTACCTCCCGGGTCCACACTACCTCTCGCCACCATCCTGCATTACGAGACTGGACCAGTCTGAAGTCCTGACACTTGAGCAGCATGAAGTAGGGCCAGAACACCTGTCGTGTGCTTGTCTGGCTCAGGTCACCTGTTTATTATTAAAGCAATTGAATATTATAAAAAACTTAAAAACTAATCAAACTAAATATTTATAACAAATTAGGCACACAAGGGCACAAACTAGAGTAAGAGACAGTGTGATCAGGTCGAGGTTATGGGGAGAATTCTCACAAAAAATGTTAAGGCGTGTGAAGAATTCAAGAGATTTCAAGATTGTGTGATGAAAGGTAGTCACTGTAGAGGAGGTGAAGTTAATATGACCAGACTTACTATCACCATGGCTGAAGGAGGCTGCACAGGTACTGTCATTCGCAAACTAAAATTTTAAATTAAACGCTTCAGACAGATCTCGCAGAATTATGGAAAAAGGCATTCAGTCCTAATACTCCAAAAGAGAGGACATATAGGCGACACTAAATTATACACCAGACTCACTGACACTATGCGCGTTAGTGGCTTTGCAAGAATGTACCACTGTGCCAGAATGTACCAAGGGCACATACATTTGTGCCCTTGTCACCAATGTATGTACTTTTGCAACCAAATGTCCCATTATAGTATATAAATAAATAAATAAATAAATAAATAAATAAATAAATAAATAAATAAATAAATAAATAAATAAATAAATAAATAAATAAATAAATAACTGTCAAGTATTTAGTGTATTGTAATGGAGAAAGTATTCAAGATGAGAATAATGGGGCACTTGGAGGGGGATGAACGTTGCAGTGAATGGATTTAGAGGTGAAAACTCATTTCTGAAAAACCTGATCGAATTCTATGACAAGGTTACCAAAATACAATAGGAACAAGAAGGCTGGATAGGTTGTATCTTCGTAGATAAAAACAACTTGTAGGGGTTTCTCATAAAATGCTGGTGTACAAGATGGATAAAGAAGCTGGCAAGACTGGGTAAGCGAGTAGCGAAGGACAAGACAGTCAGACAGGTGGTGTGGTAAAAATTGAGAATACAATAATTATGGTACTTTCTGATTATATTTTTTTGTGTGTGAATAGGCAGGCAGGAGGGTTACTCGGTACACAGAATATTGAAGTTCTTGCGAGGCAAGATCAAGTATAACATTTGGGGTTTACGTCTCATGCTCGGTGATGATATGGAAAATGGGTTTACCGAGAATTATATAAACTATATATAAATGTAGAATTTTCCCTTGTAAATTGATGTAAATATGATCTGCATCTTGTATATTATTTAATAAAGAAAACAAAATGACTTACATGAGGGAATGAGCTCGTACATGTTAGTACGTCGATGCTGTCAATGTTTGCTAAGAACACAAAGCTAATGAGGAATGTAAAAACAGGATGAATACAAAAAGTTACAGGAAGAACTTGACAAACTCCAGGAGTGGGCAGACAAATGGCTGATAGAGTTCAATGTTAACAAGTGTAAGGTAAACTAAATCACAAGGAAAAGACAACCTCATGAATCAGAAAGATAATTAAATGATTTGGGAGTGGACATAACTTCAACACTAACACCAGAAGCACAAATAAACAGGATAACATCGGCAGCATATGGGATGCTGGAAACATTAGAAGGATTCCCGTCCTCTTACAAATTACGTCGCACTTCGCTCGTATGCGCTACGGCCAAAAATGGGCGTAATTTGAAAATTAAAAATAATTTAAAATGAAATTGATTTTGTTTTCCAAAACAGCAAGTTAAGAGTTTTCTGGTAGGTTAGGAGGTCAAGTAGTTTTCCTGAAGTTTCAAACATGAAAATCGTTAATTGAAAGTTTCCTCTCCTAACCTAACAGCTAGGGGGGGGGGGGGGGGTAGAAATAGCCTAAGCTACTCTATCCCTTTGAGATGTATTTCTTGCTTATATCAATAAACATACTTGAACTTGAACTTGAACCTAACAGCCTAAGCCAAAGGACCCAAAACAGAAAACGGGACAGTACGTCACTTTCGCGATCCGATTTAATTTTGAATTACGTCCATTTTTAGCTACGAGCGAATAGGGTCGTAATTTGTAAGAGGACGAGTATCTTTCAAGGCAATCTATGCAGCCTAAATTAGATAATTTCTTCAATATGCAGCACCGTTTTGGAGTACTCACCTTATCAAGTACACAACTAAAACACAAAATATAAACGTTTGCAAGAGGATTAGTGCCAGGACGAACAGGTAAGAGGAAATAAAAAAGAGAAAATATTATTATTGTGGCAATGAGAATTTCCGTTACAGTAGAGACTATCAGTCGTTGATGTATGTTCATTCTGGGGGAACAATTCTTGTAAAGCCAAATTAAAACTCTAAACATTAATCTAAAAGAAAAACATAAATTTTTTGTATGTTGCTCTTCGCTGTGGACGTCTCTTCAGCGTAAACTTAGGAGAGATTAATTGAGCCTAGCATGGGGGACTGAGGTACCATGCTTGACTGATATATAGCTCAGACGAAATGAGTCTGATCCCAGTGAGAAGTTAGATGTTTGTTGAAATTGCCTCAGAGGTCCACAGACTGAAGCCCCTTATAAGAGACGAAGACAGTCATCATTGCAGTAGGCGAGTGTTTACCTATATATGTATCAGTAGCCTCAACTTTCCAAGCAAGTCAGGCCCCAACTAGGAGTTACCCGACTCGTGTGCGCCACCAGCATGCAATCCTAAATGAAATATAATTGTGGTGCAGCGTGGAGGATTTTGTTTATTTTATATATTAACTACAAGGTTGATAAAAGTGAAGGATTTACTTTTTGTTGGAGAGTTCTTTACACTAGGGCCGTACTAGTGTAAAGAACTAGGGTGACTTTAGAGATGTGAGAAACCCGAGACATTTCTATCACCTAAGCTTGGGAATTTTCACATTTACCTTGGGAATTCATAGCAAGTACCAAAAGCCTTGTGATGCCTACTGGAAGCTTGGAAATGATTTACAGCTATTAGAAGTCTTGCTGTACCATATATCAGTTTGAAAAATAAGCGGCCACTACACTTTTCTGCTAATGTTCATAGTCCGTATACTCATAACATCTCTCGTCACCAGAAAGGTACAGAGCAGCTTCTTTCAGTCTTTTATAATAATGGCATCGCTCTCGCGTCTAACTGGCCAGTGGTCAAGTATTCTTTTATCTTACGTCAGCAAGCAACCCGTCCTCAGTGTTTAAACTCCTATTTGAGGTGTACCATGATGGTTCTCTGTGCCAAGGGGATACGCTATGGAGTGGATGTTTATTGTCACATCGGAAAAGCATCTTCAATATTGCACATGCACATCAGCCCAGGAGCTACAGTTTAAAATATTACATGGAACACCGTCTCATCGGTGTATTTGTTGTTGAAGAGTAGGGCAGTGGAGTTAGTATTCCATCCTCCAGCCAGCCACTGCGGTGTTGTCAGAATGATTATTTTTAGTTATTGTGGGATGAACCATGGTATTCCATAGATCTGTGAATACGCCAAGTGTCTATCACTGTTATCTTGTTGCCCAGTTAAAACAATTTCAGTGTATTGTGATTTATGACGTCACACTAACATGAGGCTTGCATTAAATAAATTAAATTTTTTCTGTGATATTTAGGAGCTGATAATATTTGACTATGTGATCTAAATATTTAGTCAAATTATGTTGACGAACGTCCAGCTGCAATGTCCTATTTGCATATGAGTAATTGGTCAATCAGGTGTGGGTTCCGAGGGTCATTTGGGATATATATCTAGTTCTCCAGGTGATTGTAACTCACGAGTGCACTATGAGAACTTGAAACGTGTCATGCCAATGTTTTCTGAACCGAAAGTATGTAGACTAATGTGTTTATCTTAAAAAAAGGTTAGTGGAGCAACCTGTGTTCAAGGAGGAGATCCGCTTAAGGGAATGGATTGGGAACGACTCCATAATTTGTGCTATTATCTATTCTCTATCCATAGTTAGGTTTGGTAAGGTTATGATAAGTTAGGTTTCATTACGTTTAGCAACGTTAATACGGTATATTATTGACGATAATATGAAATGTGGAGTTCAAACATTGGATCCATCATTGAAATTTACTTCAAATTTCCAATTTTTGTTTGTGCAATAAATCTAACCTTTGAAGGGACCATCATGTACTTCCATAGCGATCTGCTTGATGTTCCTGAGGACGTGTGGAGAGTTAAGGAGCATATCCTGCAGGAAGTCCACCTCCGACAGCTCCACGTCCAGCTTCACGTAGTCGATCACCTGACCCGCGAGTCCCAGCTGGTTCACCAAGTTCTCGAAGCGATCCACCTGAGGAAAAAGAGATGGCGGTGTAATCCTTTAATGCAAGTCCATTACAAAGGCTGTGCAAGAATATGTCACCTGCACCCAGTAGGCAAAACATGCTCGAGTAACGTTGAATGAACGTCGTTTGTCCAATACGTGGCCACCATGCTACCTCCTCACAATGTCACCAGCTCCCATCTCGGGCGCCTGGTGGCGGGAGGAGGATGGCAGGGGTCCCAGCGCCACAGCCAGGCAGCCATAAGCAACACACTTTACTAACACACACACACGTGGTTCTTTCAGTATCTTCCCACACCCAAAGTAAGACAACTAGCATTTATTTTTGTTACCTTTTCTATAATCAACATATTACAGTGTATGACTTCATAAAAATAAAAAGATTTTTTATCTTTCTGCCAAATTTTACAACTTTGTAAGAAAATCCTTAAATACCTATGAAAAGTTAAGAACTCATCCTCAAATAAATCTTTGTTTACAAAAATATATTATATTTATGCTAACCTCACTCAAAATTATGTTATTTTTGTAATAAAGTTTTCCTTTAGAGTAAATAAGTAGATTTAAATATTAATATTGTATTTGAAAAGTAAAAATGCATCTTTAGTGCACATTTTCGACTTCTTAATAAGGCAACTCACCCTTCTCATGGCCCAGCTGTTATCCATACCAATCTTCTTTGTGCCCTTGTAGTTAGCGATGCCCACGGCCTGGAAGCGAACGTTGGCGGACCGTTGGTGATCCTCCTTACCCATGGTGGGGTCGAATGCGTACACCTGTCAAAGGGAAAATAGTGGGTTAATCTATCGACCCAAATATGGTAGATAAGCATGTCAACTCAAAAATGGATTAGGTAAAAATTATATAGCTAGCAGTCAAATATAACTCAACTGAATTAGACACACACGCCAACTAATTCTCCTCATCACGTAGGATGAAGCAGTCCATCACCATAATGACCGTAAAAGTGATAGAAATATATCTGGCAATACGGTGTTGATGTCAGTTAAAAACATAAGGAGTGTAAATTATGTAGTATGCCGCACGCCCACACCTTATAGCATTATGTATTAGTGTCAACTTATTGATAACTATAGATATAAGGAAATAAGTAGTGTACCACATCAAATTGGTTGAAGAGTAATAATGGTATGATAGACAAAATACTTAGGAGATATGAGCATTTTGCCCCATGAGTGTAACACTTATATGTTGTGCTTACTATATTAACCTGCAATGTTAAATGTGATTCTTGTACTGTGATTTGTGGATTTGTATTCACTGGATTTATGAGCCCCTTGAGTGACTTGCAGTAGAGGAGGGTAGAAATAGCCGAAGCTACTCTATCCCTTTGAGATGTAGTTTAAGTCTCAATAAACGTACTTGAACTTGAATGACCGTAAACTCTTGGTGACCCCATCAATGAACTCACACATATAAATAATTCTATGACGGGAAGCCTGTCAACCCAGGCATTAGGTGAGAGGAAACGTGGCCAACAATCCTGGCCTAGAGCTGGAGTCCGTGAGTTGGCCAGAGTTATTACGACAGGGACACAACACGTGGGTGTAAAGTGAAGTAATGCGAGCAAGCGATAACGACACTTGAGGAACTCTTAAGAATAATGCCAAAGGTGAAAATTGCTCAGTCTAGAGTAAATTAAGTCTTTGTTAAGTCTTTGTTTGCTGTAGGAGAGAAGGCAAGGACGTCAACAGTAATATTGGAGAAAAGAATGTCAAGGTCAATGTATTTTCGTCGAATATAAACAGTTTACGTAATAAATGAACGCATGTAAATTGTCTTGAAACATGCACTGCATCAGTACACCGAAGCTTTACTCCTGCTACTCTGGAAATGTCCATATCAGTCATTGTCTCTCACCTTGCAGCCATATTTGGCAAAATCGTCCTCAAAGGACCACTCATTGTTGACACCGAAGGAGAAGACGGTACAGTTGCCGGGCTTAATGTTGAACCTCTTATCCAGACACACATACTTGGCTCCGTCGACGGGAGCCGGTGGCTTGCCCCCAAACTGTGCCTGTGAATATGACAGGAAATCAATATGTATGGGCGTGGACGAAAGGGTTGTACCGGCTTGCTACGATTTGTCTTAAAATAATGTACGATGTTGTGTTTAATCCGGCAGACACCACGACTGCTTCTGGTGCTTCAGGTTTACGTTACAAACTGCGAGTAGTACACAACTGAAACTGTTTTTGGAGACGTTGCCCAATGTAAGTTCCTGTTCTGCCTTGAAGGAGTAAAATACAACAAATGTTAGTACAATACGGTCTTAGAATAGTGATTGATATAACAATATAAACAAAATCATTTGAATGACCCCAAATACACTAGTTCAGGAGTTGTACTCTACATGCCACACACACACATGGCCACTACATTTGCAACAAGGCATGAAACAGGCGTAGGAAACTTACCATCATTGTACAGTTAGTCTGGGTGTGGTGGAGATAGGCTCTATACTGTTCGATGGTCTCCAGCCCCGCCACGGGACACCGCTTACACTTCTCACTCTCACCCACCTTCCACCCTGTCGAAATTTAACCTTATCATTAAAATCGTAAAATTTTCATCCATCTAGCTACATAATCTTCCCAGCTTGGCGCCCTCTTTTGGTAATTACTTCAATTTACCCATGTAAACTTCCGCCAAAGTATTCAACAACAGCATTTAATGCTTTATCAACAGCATTAAAATTTGATAAAGATAAAAAATTCTTACCTACCAGTAAGTAATTCTGTGGCCCTACCTTGTGTGGGGTGGATGTGGACCTACCTTGTGTGGGGTGGATGTGGGCCTACCTTGTGTGGGGTGGATGTGGGCCTACCTTGTGTGGGGTGGATGTGAGCCTACCTTGTGTGGGGTGGATGTGGGCCTACCTTGTGTGGGGTGGATGTGGGCCTACCTTGTGTGGGGTGGATGTGGGCCTACCTTGTGTGGGTGGATGTGGGCCTACCTTGTGTGGGTGGATGTGGGCCTACCTTGTGTGGGTGGATGTGGGCCTACCTTGTGTGGGGTGGATGTGGGCCTACCTTGTGTGGGTGGATGTGGACCTACCTTGTGTGGGGTGGATGTGGACCTACCTTGTGTGGGGTGGATGTGGCCCTACCTTGTGTGGGGTGGATGTGGGCCTACCTTGTGTGGGTGGATGTGGGCCTACCTTGTGTGGGTGGATGTGGGCCTACCTTGTGTGGGTGGATGTGGGCCTACCTTGTGTGGGTGGATGTGGGCCTACCTTGTGTGGGGTGGATGTGGGCCTACCTTGTGTGGGTGGATGTGGACCTACCTTGTGTGGGGTGGATGTGGACCTACCTTGTGTGGGGTGGATGTGGCCCTACCTTGTGTGGGGTGGATGTGGGCCTACCTTGTGTGGGTGGATGTGGGCCTACCTTGTGTGGGTGGATGTGGGCCTACCTTGTGTGGGTGGATGTGGGCCTACCTTGTGTGGGGTGGATGTGGGCCTACCTTGTGTGGGTGGATGTGGGCCTACCTTGTGTGGGGTGGATGTGGGCCTACCTTGTGTGGGTGGATGTGGACCTACCTTGTGTGGGGTGGATGTGGACCTACCTTGTGTGGGGTGGATGTGGGCCTACCTTGTGTGGGGTGGATGTGGGCCTACCTTGTGTGGGGTGGATGTGGGCCTACCTTGTGGGGTGGATGTGGGCCTACCTTGTGTGGGGTGGATGTGGACCTACCTTGTGTGAGACGCTTCTGTTCCTGGCTGGCGGTGAACTCATCCTTCCTGAAAGATAAGGACAGAGGAATCACTGCAGATGGTCTCGGGGTGTATCATACCTACTAATTGTCTTAGGTGATAACAACCTTTCATCTTACAAATTACGTCTGAATTTGGCCGTTTGCCCATATGGCCGAAAAATGGACGTAATTTGAAAATGAAAAAATGAAAATAAATTTGGGATTTTTTTTTCCAAGACAGTAAGTTAAGGTTCTTCTGGTAGGTTAGGAGGGCAGGAAATTCTCCTAAAGTTTCAAAACGTCATGAAAAACGTTAATTGAAAGTTTCTTCTAACCTTTCCGTGTAAGCCGGAGGACTCGGACAGAACACGGGACGGTACGTCACTTTCGTGAGCCGATTTCATTTCAAATTACATCCATTTTTGGCCATAGCGCGCATACGAACGAAAAGCGACGTTGTTTTTAAGAGAATGGGTTGCGCACACAGCCCCACGGACCTGCACCCCCCCTTCCTTCCTCATGTCTCAGACCACCTCCTGGTCCTGCCCTCCCTCATGTCTCAGACCTCCTCCAGGTCCTGCCCTCACTCATGTCTCAGACCTCCACCTGGTTCTGCCCTCCCTCATGTCTCAGACCTCCACCAGGTCCTGCCCTCACTCATGTCTCAGACCTCCACCAGGTCCTGCCCTCCCTCATGTCTCAGACCTCCACCAGGTCCTGCCCTCACTCATGTCTCAGACCTCCACCAGGTCCTGCCCTCCCTCATGTCTCAGACCTCCACCAGGTCCTGCCCTCACTCATGTCTCAGACCTCCACCAGGTCCTGCCCTCCCTCATGTCTCAGACCTCCACCAGGTCCTGCCCTCACTCATGTCTCAGACCTCCACCAGGTCCTGCCCTCCCTCGTGTCTCAAGTAGTGGAGAGTATGCCAGAACGCTGCAATTTTGCTTTTTTCACCTGCAGCGTTCTGGCATACACGTTTTTCGCATTACACACACAAGACTCACCGCTGTAAGAGCAGCACCAGCACACAGGCAGCGGGCAGTAGAATGATAAAGAAACGTAGATGACGTAGTGTGACCTGAGGCATGATGGATCTGTAAACATCACAACACCATAATAATCAAACCACCTTGTAATATACATATACTTATATATACATATATACATACATGAGAATGAAGTGCAATAGCGCACTAATCAATGAAAATAATAACCCACTAATTTGAAAACAAGAGGAAATGTAGACTATATATCTTGATATCAAGTCGGGATCCTCCGCCCGATCCCGACTTGATATCAAGATATATCCCGGATCCCGGCTTGGGAGATTACATTAACCTCCCAGGTTAATGATAACGCAGGTGTCCTAAGGCCAACTCAGCGTGGACAGAAACCTCGCGTAGAGCAAAAGGGCAAATGCTGGCTTGATCTTGATTTTCAGTACGAATACGGACTGCGAAAGCAAGGCCTATCGATCCTTTTGACTTTAGGAGTTTTAAGCAAGAGGTGTCAGACACTACTGGTCTGGGCCACAATGCTATCATGAATATTAACGCGAACACCATTAGTTCTTTAATGGTCAGTTGTTGCTAGTAAGCAGAACGCCTCAATGAGACTGTGAGGGTTGTTCTTGGCCCGTTCATGAAGGTGTCCTGATACACTCCCGTATACTGAACTATATGTTTAACAGATCTCTCACCCTGTCCATGGAGGACAGAAGAAAATGTATATATGCTGCTTAGCATTGTAAATGTGTGGTCACATGTGTGGTAGAAAAAAAATACTGCCCTAGAGGTAGAATGGGAGTTTATTATGCAACACTGATCAGTGATTAATACACATTTATTTATTTATTCATTTATTTACATACAAAAAAGGTACATTGGGTTTGTGAGAATACATAGCAGAGTATGTATTTACTTTTGTAAATACATTACATATACTATACATTACATATACTTACATTTACATACGTAAATATGTTACTTATGTATTTAATTGTGTATTGATATAAATGCGAATGTCATATCGTGTATTCATGTATATGGTTACTTTTCAGAAAAAATTGTACCACAAGAATCTATTACACGTTCATGGCATGATCGTTAGTCGCTTATTATCCGGAGACTGACCCCCAAGGCTGCCTCCCGTGCTAGTGTTCACAGGTCAGCCCGTCCTCCTAAGCTGCCTCCCGTGCTAGTGTTTACAGGTCAGCCCGTCCTCCTAAGCTGCCTCCCGTGCTAGAGTTTACAGGCCAGCCCGTCCTCCTAGGCTGCCTCCCGTGCTAGTGTTCACAGGCCAGCCCGTCCTCCTAAGCTGCCTCCCGTGCTAGTGTTTACAGGCCAGCCCGTCCTCCTAAGCTGCCTCCCGTGCTAGTGTTCACAGGCCAGCCCGTCCTCCTAACCTGCCTCCCGTGCTAGTGTTCACAGGCCAGCCCGTCCTCCTAACCTGCCTCCCGTGCTAGTGTTCACAGGCCAGCCCGTCCTCCTAACCTGCCTCCCGTGCTAGTGTTCACAGGCCAGCCCGTCCTCCTAAGGTCCACTACGGGCTCACCGTAGCCCGTGTTACTTGGAACTTTTTGTTCTAAATAACGAATCTTTAACAACAACAACAACATCCTAAGGTTCCCCAATGTCAAGAAAACGGTCAGTTTGAAGAGTCCTCTCCTAACCTACCAGAGGACCCAAAGCAGGAAACGGGACTGTACGTCACTTTCGCCAGCCGCTTCCATTTTCTAGTACGACAATGTTAGGCCTTATGTAACGCATACGAGCGAAAAGTAACGTTGTTTGTAGGAGGAGAGGTTGGTCTGGACAGCACAGGTTAATGTTTCGTTACTCTCCACTTGTGTTACTCTCCACTTGTGTTACTCTCCACTTGTGTTACTCTCCACTTGTGTTACTCTCCACTTGTGTTACCCTACACTTGTGTTACCCTCCACTTGTGTTACTCTCCACTTGTGTTACTCTCCACTTGTGTTACCCTACACTTGTGTTACCCTCCACTTGTGTTACTCTCCACTTGTGTTACCCTACACTTGTGTTACCCTCCACTTGTGTTACTCTCCACTTGTGTTACTCTCCACTTGTGTTACCCTCCACTTGTGTTACTCTCCACTTGTGTTACTCTCCACTTGTGTTACTCTCCACTTGTGTTACCCTCCACTTGTGTTACCCTCCACTTGTTTTACCCTCCACTTGTGTTACCCTCCACTTTTGTTACTCTCCACTTGTGTTACTCTCCACTTGTGTTACTCTCCACTTGTGTTACTCTCCACTTGTGTTACTCTCCACTTGTGTTACTCTCCACTTGTGTTACTCTCCACTTGTGTTACTCTCCACTTGTGTTACCCTCCACTTGTGTTACCCTCCACTTGTGTTACTCTCCACTTGTGTTACCCTCCACTTGTGTTACCCTCCACTTGTGTTACTCTCCACTTGTGTTACTCTCCACTTGTGTTACTCTCCACTCCATTTTCAGACTTGAAAATAAAGTAACGCCACCCCCTTCCCCCCCCTTGTCTTCATGTGGAATGCATAAATATTTTTCTGAAACCCAATTATCTCCATTTTCCTATACATATTTGTTTTGATCTCTCTTCGCCAAGATCCATTAGCAGTTATTGTATAAGTTATGTTGCTGAACCTTTAGTGTTCTGAATCGAATCCCTTCTCTTGAGGCCGATTCAGGATTTCAGGAGGTAAGTGTGAGAGTATGGTCTCTCAAGATTCTCCCACAGCTGACTTGAATGGCTCATTGCAGTGCACAGTGCACCGATCCAGGTGTCTTCAACACCGAGTTGCCTAATTCACTAAACTATAAATGTGATGAGGACCTTAGGAGTCCCTTAAAGTGTTAAATCATTGAGGAGATTCCAACGATCAACGTGGACCAGGACCAGGTGAGGCTAGTCTGAGAAGAGACCCTCAAGGACTCTAACTTGACCTTGCTCCCAGGCCCTGTACAGTTGCTCTCGTAGTTTCTCTGCTGATTCCGACAGCTTCGTGAAGCGTCTGCCACATGTACATTGGCGACGTACACATTGCAGTCGGGAAAGCAAAAAGAGAAAACCCCCATAGTAAGCCCGCGAACAGTCGATTGATGTATTTACCCGAGGGCAGCCATCTCTCTAGAGCAGGGGTGGGCAACCCTTCTGAGAGTGCGCGCCAAAATCAGCCAAGTCTCTGACACAAACTTTTTCCACGTGCCAACCATTTTTTTAGAACATATTTGGTATTTCTTAAGAACTTTTTAAACGAAAAAATAATAAATTATCTCAGTGCAGTAAAACATAGTATAAAAAAAAAAAAAAAAAAAATTATTTAACCTTCAGAAGTACATTTCAACAGCCTTTAAGCTTTTGTGACTTTAATAGAATACAACAGATAAAAAACTTGTTGACTCCTTTTATATACTGTCAGTGAGACTTCTGCTGCTGCATAACTGATGACAGAGATTTTACATCGGGTTTATATTTAGTAACATTGAGAGATATGCATGCAGCGCTAGTTTCATCTGTCATGCTACTCCTGTTACGAGACTTAACAAAGTTCATAATTGAGAACAAAGATTCGCAAGCATATGTAGACGAAAACATGGTTAGCAATGCTGTTGCAAGGTTTTTTAAACAGACATAATTTTCTGGAATAGTATTCCAAGTCCTTAATACTTCGTTTTCCGCATTTCTCTTTGTTACTTTCATCTCTAATCTCTCTCTTTCAATATTTTCCAAGTCAACTCTAAGGTCAACAAATTTCTGCTTCCAAATTGAGTTACTCTGAAATTCAATCAACTGCATCTCAAAATCATCCATGTCTATCCATGAAAACATTTGCAAGTTTAGTTCATCCATTTTGATGCTGTCTGGAAACTTGATGAACTTTACTGTGTCTTCCAGTTCTCTGAATTTGGCAAATCTTGTAGAGAACTGCCAAACTGTTGACTCGATAATGTTTACAAACAGCTTTTGAAGACATTTGTGGTCTGTTCTGTCATCTTTTAGATCACTGATGTACCTCTTTAGGTTTGGAAAGTATCTAAATCTCTCATTATCTACATCCCTCTTAAAAACTTTAAGTTTCATTTCAAAAGCTTTTATGTAACCAAACATAACATCAAGTATCTTACCAGAGCCCTGTAACTTAATATTCAATTCATTTAAATGTTCACAAAAATCTGCAAAAAAACATCAGTTTACAAACCCACACGATGTCAGAAAATTCCTGGTATGACACTTGTTGGTCGTTCAAATAGAGCTTTATCTCATCTAAGCATTCAATAAATCGTTTCAGAACCAAGCCTCTGCTAAGCCAACGAACATGGTTGTACATTTTCAGTCCTTTATACACAGATTCTACCTCATCCAGTAGAGTTTGAAATTGTCTTTTATTTAAAGGCCGACCACAAATGTAATTAACAACCTTGGTAACTGTTTGCATCACTTCTTGCAGTTCCTTTAGGCCAGCTTTTGCACATAAAGCCTCCTCATGTATGATGCAATGGAAGCCAATCAGTGGATGACCAACACTTTTTGCAAACAGATTTACAACTCCTGCCTTCTCACCAGTCATGTTTGGGGCACCATCTGTTGTGACGGATACTACTTTTGAAATGTCAATTTGCCGAGTAGAGAATTCGTTCACAACTGTTTTACATATTTCAGCCCCGGTAGTACGCTCAGGTAGTGATGCAAGAGCAACCATCTCTTCCATAAGACTATTCTTACAATGATATTGAGTTTCACAAAGTTATTGATTTATAAGGGGAATAATTTTCATCTGGAGATGAAGTACTGACCTTCTCGGGGAGGAGGCAAGTGAGCAACTGTGAGAAACACTACGAAGCAAGACTGCGACTGCGAGAAAGAGTTATAAGTCTGAGATAGTCAGAACATGTGTTCATTACGGGGACTTCATGGGGGTGGGGGACTGTTGATTTCACTGGTTATATTACGGCCGTCAATGGAGAGAAGGGGAGAGCATAAGAATTCTTATCTTTCGAAGGTGAAGATGCTTTAGATTTAGATAGTAAAGTGAGTTTAATTAATATGCGTCAAACTGAAGTCGGGCGGCATTCAAACACATGAGGTTTAGGAGGGGGGGGGGGGAGATGTTGTGGGGGTTTAAATTCAAAGTTTACGAAATTAATTTTTAAAGGTGGGCAGGCATGGCGTATTTTGCCTTCACAGATATGATTGTCAGTGTACACTATGGTTATGGGTGCAGCCTTTAGGTTAGAAAGGCTTATTACATAAAATATGAGCCAAAGTAAATAGAGGGGAATCATCATACATCGGCATGATCGGTGACGTAAAAAAAGAAGGTAACTATGGCAACAAGATCAACTTCTTTTTCTTGAGACTTCTTTAGCTTCGTAGAGCTTAAACCTCTTTACCACCAGGACGTACATATACTGTCATGGCATGTAAGCTTATACCCCAAGGAAAGTAGTTTTTTTTGTCTGTGCTTAGGGTAACATGTGCTTGCATCTGTGCTTAGGGTAACCTATGCTCTTGCGTGCCAGAGACCAGTCATCGGCGTGCCAAGTTTGGCACGCGTGCCAGAGGTTGCCCACCCCTGCTCTAGAGGCCTCGACGAGAACAGGAACCCGGCGGAGTGTAAAAGGTTTCCCCCATTTTATCCTGATGATTTAATAAGCTAGATTAGAAATTCAGTAGTGTTTTGAAATTTACGGCTTCAGTGGGTAGGCGGTTCCATAGGTTTATAACCCATGGGTTAACCCTGTGGTTGAACAGCATCTATTTTCTGTCCTGCATTATGGCTTGTTGAGCTTGAAACCGTTGTACCTTGTTTGTGTTACATCAGACCTTTTAAAGAAGTTGTCCGTATCAGTATTCTCAAAATTGTTCAGTATATTAAAAATGTTGATGAGATCAACCCTGTCATGTCTGGTTTGCAGTGTTGTTAGCCCTGAGGCCCTCAACCGTTCCTGGTACGAGGGTCGACTTGGTTAAAGAATAATTTTTATCGCCTGGTGTTGAATTTTCTCCAGTGCAGATATGTCTTTCTGAACATGAAATCTCCATACTTGGATTCGTTAATCCGAGTTATGGAGTTGTATAACTACGTTTCCTTGAAGTCAAAGTTTCGTTTGACTATTCTGAGGATGGCTTCTATTTGTGTGCCTATTAATACACATGACTGAGCACCTGTTGCCACAACCATCCTTATACATATGGAAATATATTTGCTTCGTATAATAATACCTGCCTGGACACCTGCTTTCATAGTCACCGACCAGCCTGAACACCTGTTACCTATACCAAGCCCCTATAACTTGTACGACAGCTGTTTCTTCCCTCACATATTGTCATTTTCCGCCAGTACAATTGTTCAGTATTCTTCCTGTAACGCAAATGATAAATGTATTTATTTAACAGAACCATTAATGTAATGCGAGAAATTGGAGGGTTATGACTACCGTGGCCACATATAAAGATCACTACGGAGGCTTCGACAAAGCCTAGCTCCTTTCTGGATCAACATGTGACGTCCCATCGTATGAGGCTAGACGGGCCAATCTGATGACAGGCCTACGCGAGTTCCTCTCTATCAATGGCTTGCTTGAAAGTAGTTCGTTGGAACTATTGAAGCCAGCTAGAGCTATGAAATGCTGTTTTGTTTTCATTGTTAGCGCAGCCTTGTCTTAAGACGGTATAGCCTCGTCACTCCGGGCTAGAGCAGAATGATGAGCTTCTTCGTTCTAGTAGCCAGAACGTCGTACTCTGTCTACTTTGCAAGGCCAGATTTGCCTAGTAGCCAGAACGTCGTACTGTCTACTTTGCAAGGCCAGATTTGCCTAATAAGCCAAGTTTTCCAGAATTTATATATTTTTCAATTTTTTTTCATATGAAATGATAAATCTGTCCATTTCATTATGTATAAGTTAATTTGTTTAAATTTGAGGTGAAACTAACGTAGATATATGACCGAACCTAACCAACCCTACCTAACCTAATCTAACCTAAACTAACACAACTAAGTCAATAATCTATGTTCCTAATATAATATAATAATACTAATTCAAATAAACTAATTGGAAACAATTTATCGAAAATAAAGAAAATCACTCGACTTATTAGGCAAATCGGGCCTGGCCAAGAAGTGGCCTTGTGGATTCTCACTGGACACGTAAATATTTTCTTCTACCACCCCCATTCTTTTGTATATATACATGTATATTTGTTTTATTTAAACTTTGTTACAAAAAAAGGAGTTACATATGTGGTACAAAGATGATTATCATAAGTTGTCAAGTTCCTCCAGCTCCTCAAATGGCGGGCAGGAATCCTGAATGCAGTGCGCATTTCCCCTCTGTATCGCCACGAAAAGGCGCTGGAAAAGAAAGCTGGCAGCTTCAGGGTCTCTTGTTGTTTCAATTAGCCTAGAACCTAGTTCCTTCAAAAAACTAGTGGCACTCTTACTTCAGGAGCCGAGTGTCTCAGAAGCAATGGGGATAAAATTGTAGTGGTGATCCAGTTCTCTATACTTACGGGATTTGGCTGATTCCCTGTGAGTGGCAGCACCACCTGGTTGTGCAACACTGAAGTCAATGTAGGTGTTAGCGAGGGTTGATACGCAAGTGTAGTTCCATACCAACTGCTTGCCATTCTTCCAGATGTTCACTGTGATACCATCCGGGCCACCAATAAGAGCATCAGAGTTACGGGAAGTTAGGTAATGGGGCTCTCTTTCAGCTGGGCATCCAGCTGTGATGAGACTCCTATTGATGATGTCGTTAACTTCACTGTACCTCGAATGCCATCCCCCTGTGCTTTGGCAGAGTAGGCCATGGTGGCCGTACCTGTCGGCCACCACTTCGTTGAAAATACACCTATATTTAGTGTGGATTGGGGGTAGCAAGGCAGAGGGCCACAGCAATTCGGAGTGCGTATGATGAGAGACGAGTGCCAGTTGCCGACATTGGGGTTGCTAACAGAAAATCCCCTGCATGTGGGGCTGCTACTGCTGTGAGGCGAGCAATGTAGTGTTGTGCTGTTGCAGCACCCAGGCACTCTGCAGGAACTTGGTCTACAATGGGGCCATCCCAGCTGGATTGCTTGTGGGCTTTTGAGGATGGTGGTGATGAGCCTGCACGAGAGGCCCACTCGGTGGCACAGCGTATAAAATTGTGATCGTTTACACCTGCCAGCTGATGTAAGTAGGCAGGTAGAATTTCCTTCACAAGGTCGTTGGATGCCGAGGGGGAGGACAGGAAGGCTGGAATAGCGATTTGCGTTGCTGTTCGAACTCCGAGGCCCCCAAGTCTTACGGGAAGAGAGGCTTGTTTCCACTGTAGGTCATCGAGAGAGAGGTTGAGGGCTTTTTCTATCATTGATTTCAGTAACAGGTCATACTTTCCTAGTTTTTGGCTACTGTAGGACGGTGAACACCTCAGAAAGTAGGTTAACCTGGGGAGGGACAGACATCTGGTGATGAGATAAAGTGCGTCATGGGCATCAATATCCTCAATCCTCCCGTTCATTCTCTTAAAGTCGGCGATTTTCTTATCAAGGACCTCATTGATGGCTTTCAACCCCAAGGGGGGTCTCCTAGGAGTCTGCTGTCTTCAGGTTTAGTTATATGAATATTTTGCAGAACACCCTCTACTCTCTCTATGATGCCCTGGATGGACATATTATTTCACACTTAGAAGGGTTCAGGGTGAGGCCTAAAATTATATATATATATATATATATATATATATATATATATATATATATATATATATATATATATATATATTAGTATATTTTGGTAGCAGTCTTTCCTGTAGACATATATTATTAAATATGACCGAAAAAGTAAGATTAATAATTCTAACACGAATTTTCTCAATCTTTCGTACATTACGCTTCACTGACAGGATGGGTATGGGGTGCACTACCACTCACAGGATGGGTATGGGGTGCACTACCACTGACAGGATGGGTATGGGGGTGTACTACCACTCACAGGATGGGTATGGGGTGCACTACCACTGACAGGACGGGTATGGGGTGCACTATTTTTTGATTTTTGATATATATATATATATATATATATATATATATATATATATATATATATATATATATATATATATATATATATATATATTTATATATATATATATATATATTTATATATATATACATATATCATATATATATATATATATATATATATATATATATGAGACACATACAATATAAGGCTGTACTGCCACTGACAGGACAGGTATGGGGTGCACTACCACTGACAGGATGGGTATGGGGTGCACTACCACTGACAGGATGGGTATGGGGTGCACTACCACTGACAGGACGGGTATGGGGTGCACTACCACTGACAGGATGGGTATGGGGGGTGTACTACCACTCACAGGATGGGTATGGGGTGCACTACCACTGACAGGATGGGTATGGGGTGCACTACCACGGACAGGATGGGTATGGGGTGCACTACCACTGACAGGATGGGTATGGGGTGCACTACCACTGACAGGATGGGTATGGGGGGTGTACTACCACTCACAGGATGGGTATGGGGTGCACTACCACTGACAGGATGGGTATGGGGTGCACTACCACTCACAGGATGGGTATGGGGTGCACTACCACTGACAGGATGGGTATGGGGGGTGTACTACCACTCACAGGATGGGTATGGGGTGCACTACCACTGACAGGACGGGTATGGGGTGCACTACCACTGACAGGATGGGTATGGGGGGTGTACTACCACTCACAGGATGGGTATGGGGTGCACTACCACTGACAGGATAGGTATGGGGTGCACTACCACTGACAGGATGGGTATGGGGTGCACTACCACTGACAGGATGGGTATGGGGTGCACTACCACTGACAGGATGGGTATGGGGTGCACTACCACTGACAGGATGGGCATGGGGTGCACTACCACTGACAGGATAGGTATGGGGTGCACTACCACTGACAGGATGGGTATGGGGTGCACTACCACTGACAGGATGGGTATGGGGGTGTACTACCACTGACAGGACGGGTATGGGGTGCACTACCACTGACAGGATGGGTATGGGGTGCACTACCACTGACAGGATGGGTATGGGGGGTGCACTACCACTCACAGGATTGGTATGGGGTGCACTACCACTGACAGGATGGGTATGGGGGGTGCACTACCACTCACAGGATGGGTATGGGGTGCACTACCACTGACAGGATGGGTATGGGGGGTGCACTACCACTCACAGGATGGGTATGGGGGGTGCACTACCACTGACAGGATGGGTATGGGGGGTGCACTACCACTCACAGGATGGGTATGGGGTGCACTACCACTCACAGGATGGGTATGGGGTGCACTACCACTCACAGGATGGGTATGGGGTGCACTACCACTCACTGGATGGGTATGGGGGGTGCACTACCACTGACAGGATGGGTATGGGGTGTGCACTACCACTGACAGGATGGGTATGGGGGGTGCACTACCACTCATAGGACGAATATGGGGTGTTTATTAATTAAACGACAAGAACTTCATCCGCAGTTTCAATTGGTACTTTACTAATATGTTTAAATGGAAGGTTTACATATATCTATAGATAGATAGGTCCCCGTGGCGAAGTTGTAACACACTCGCCTGGCGTTTCGCGAGCACTTTGGCCTAGGTTCATATCCTGTCCGGGGAGGATTGACCAGGCGCCAATCCTTAACTATAGCCTCTGTTCACCCAGCAGTGAATGAATACCTGGTTGTTAAACGATTTGGTGGTTCGTATTCCGGGGAAAATTTGGATTCAGGACCTGCCTGAAACGCTATACGTGCCAGTGGCTTTACAAGAATGTAAGAACTCTTGTATAAATAAATAAATAAATAAAAATATGTAAGTAACAAATGTGTATATACGTACGGAGAGAGGATCAGAGGTGGCCAGCACGCGAGTAAGGTGGACCGGTGACTGGCGGCAACACTCAGCTCCGCCCAGCTTATCACCTACTCTTTGTTGCCCATCCTGCTGTTTAGATAGTACTTATAGTACCCATGTGGACCACCGTACATGTATTGACCTAATGGACAAGTGGAAAGTAGAATTTGTTACTATTGAGTTTGGACAAACCTGGAATGGTTGTGTATTTATGTTGCAAATAAAAGTTAGCCTAACCTAAAATATGAAGTCAGTTATAATAATAATAATAATAATAATAATAATAATTTATTCACAAGAAGGTACAATAGGTTGGTGAGATTACAAAAGATTGGTATTTTTACATTCTTGTAAAGCCACTAACACGCAAAGCGTTTCTGGCCGGTCCTTAACCTAATATATCAGATAAAATTAAAGGGTACATTGTAGCAAGGTTTTATATCAACAAATAACTAGAATATAAGTTGACGAAGGTGAATACACTGGTAAAGATATATGTTTTAAGTACTAATATTGGGGATTTTTTTTATTATTATTATTATTTTCATCCACAGATGTGGCCACACATTTACAATGCTAAGCAGTATATATACATTTTCTTCTTTCCTCCATGGACAGGGTTAGAGATGTGTTAAACATATAGTTCAGGGATTTATTGAACACTCAACCGCAGAAGGTGATTGTAGTGCTTTTAAAATGCTAAGCTAACCTACATACGTAAATAGATATACAGATTTACGTCTGCCCTACATAAAGTGTTCGATGTGTCTTTTACATAGTGTCATTAATGTGCATTTACAAAGGTGAAATGTAATTCTGATCAGCTTCCACATATTCTTTATACACATACATACATATACATACACACATATACATATACACACACACATATATACACATACATTTGTCTCTCCTACTTTCACATGGTGAGATAGCTGATAGAGAAACTAGTGTGTAATTAAGCACTTAACCACTGAAGGTGATTAAGATGTTTTCACAAGCTCAGGTTATAATGTTACATCACATACATACATTGTATAATTGATACATTACATACTCAATCTTGGGTACAAGTTCAATATATCATTAAATGTTCTAATATTCATATAGTAGTTACAGAGTTCAGCATACCTCAGCCCAGGAGGGCGAAAGTCAGTCAATATGGGTCATTCTACACGAAGTGGGTAGTACAAGATACAGTGTGAGTTTGAAGCACAAGGCAGGAAACTACGAGGATGAAATTTGGTACTTTTTGGTTTTACTTTTGAATAGGGCATATGTTGGACAATTTTTTAATTCATCAGGGAATGAGTTCCAAAGAACAGGCCCTTTTATTTGCATGGAATGTTTGCACAGATTTAGTTTGACTCTTGAGATACCTAAGAGATATTTATTTCTGGTGTGGTGCTCATAGGTTCTATTACACCAATCAAGGAAAAATTTCAAATCAAGATTAGCATTTAAAAACAAGGTTTTGTACATGTAAATAGCATATGACAATGTGTGGAGTGAGTGTATGTTTAGCATGTTAAGGGACTTAAACAGATGGGCTGTGTGTTGTCTGAAGACAGAGCTTGTTATAGTTTTGATAGCAGAATTTTTCTCGGTGATGATGGGCTTAATCTCACTCCACAAATTCTCTTGTGTCAACTACATTTACAAAACCCTGCTCTTAAATGCAAATCCTGCTCTGAAACTCTCCCTGAACAGATGTAATAAGACCCATTATCACCACACCAGAAATAAATATCTCTTTGATATCCCAAGAGTCAAACTTAATCTGTGTAAACACTCTATGCAAATAAAGGGACCCAGTCTATGGAACTCACTCCCTAATGAATTGAAAAGCTGTCCAACTTTTGCTTCATTCAAAAACAAAACTAAAAAGTACCTAATTTCATCTTCATAGTTTTTTACCTTGTTGCTTTAAAATTGCACTGTATCATTTGCTACCCAATCTCCCAATCTTTATGTACCCAATCCGAACATCTTTACCATTGTAATCATTGCTGTCTTCTTATATGCTATCAATCATTGTATGCTGTACAATACATTGCTATCAATCTGCTGTATGCTGCCTATTAATCTTGTTTAAATTACCAATCAAGCTGTCAATGTAACCAATCAGAACTTTAATATACCAATGTGCTTTAACTTACTAATCTCTCTCATCTCATTTTTTTTCTTGCAATGTATCTGTTATCATTTTATTAATTCTGCTAGAATTTACCTACTTAAAATTATCTGTTAGATTAAGGACCTGCCCGAAACGCTGCGCGTACTAGTGGCTTTACAAGATTGTAAATACTATGCTATGTATTCTCACAAACCCAATGTACCTTATTGTATATAAATAAACAAATGAATAAATAAATAAATAAACATCTGGTATATGCACTACAATTCACCTTACATATGAACACAATTCATAGAATCAAAAGCAACTAATATAAAATGAAGTATTAAAATTTATAACAAATCCAAAGTAGTTGACCATTATAATTTGTATCAATTTTGTTCCTATATTTCCTGAACAATCCGTCCCATTTCTTTCTGATTTACCTGTTTATCCAGCCCGTCCTCCTAAGGTTTCCCAACGTCAGGAAACTGTCAAGTTTATTACATATTGGCCGTCTGGTAACAGCCTGATCAATGTTGTCATGAGTCTGCTGCATTAATATTTAGCAGAACTAGGCTGTTGTTGAGTCTCGTCACGTTCCCAGGACAGACCACTTCTACTCTCTCATTATATATATATATATATATATATATATATATATATATATATATATATATATATATATATATATATTATCAGACTTTATAACAGGATAAAAAAAAACACATGTATTTTGTGTAAAGATTTAAACATCATGTTTTTTTGCACACGCCTGAATACACTATCAAGGTCTGAGTATGTGGTTTGGACAAGACATACATCTTAACGACTAATACGGTTCCTATGTAACACCCTCTAAAATGTAACACCCTCTAAAATGTAACACCCTCTATAATGTATACTAAACTAATAATGTACACACTACTACGTATCCTGAGTAACACTTCCTATCAGTTGCACTTGGTAACACTGTTATTGAACACTGTAATATGAGCTGACATATGATGGTTACACCGGAACCAAAAGGTACACTGCCAACAAGGAAATGCTACACAGTATTAAATACGCTGCCACCATCTGCCTTTGACCATTGAGACTATATCAAGCAACGAGGCAAGAAACATTGCTTGACTTGGAGAGTACTTTCTATGACTCATTAATTATGGGATGGTTGTCAGCCACTATGTCCAAAAGGCTAAGAGGATTCAACAATTGACACAGACGGGAAATTTAACATGAGTTTATTGAGATACCAAAATTATGCTAATCCCAACTTATAAATCCTACTCTAATACTGGCCAAAAGTTAAGAAATTTGGACACGGAACAAAACCTCAGAGATCGCACACATTACCTTAAGACCTCTGTCTCTCCCTGGCTGAGATGTTCTTCACAGACCCGCTCTCGATCCCGGAGGTCCTGTAGAGACTTAGTTGACAGAGAGTGCGGGACAGAGAGTTTAATTCTGTGTAGCATTTCCTTGTTGGCAGTGTACCTTTTGGTTCCGGTGTAACCATTATATGTCAGCTCATATTACCGTGTTCAATAACAGTGTTACCAAGTGCAACTGATAGGAAGTGTTACTCAGGATACGTAGTAGTGTGTACATTATTAGTTTAGTATACATTATAGAGGGTGTTACATTTTAGAGGGTGTTACACCTATCCTGGATCCAGTCCTCTTATTCTCCTTGATGTTCCCGATATACTACCGCTCACATGATGAGTATTGGGGTGCACAATATACTACCGCTCACAGGATTAGTATAATCTGAATCCGATGCGCTATCCACTCAGCTGTCGACATGGATGAAAAGCTGTTACCCATGCAGCAGGTCCTCCCTCTCGATGATGCTGAAATTGTCCAATGGAAAGGCAACCGCCAATAAGCTTGGTTCCAGCGCCGTCGCAGGAGCTGCCAGAACAACAACGAACTGCCTTAGGGGCTCCAGCTCCGGATTCTTCCTTGAGGTTGACTCCTGAAACCCATCCCAAAAGTGGGTATGGCCGCGAGGCAGCGGAGGTTTGAGATCAGCGTTTTCCTTTCCCTGGATGAGCTGCCTTCCCGGGAGGGCTGTCGAGTCCCATCTCCCCGGAGCAGCTGGTTGTAGGGCGTCAGAGGTACGACCTCATGCACGAGGACGAGGACCTGAAGGACCGCCCCTGGTACTACTCCTGCAGCAGGCTGGTAGCCTCGCTGAGGGCCCTGCAGAACCTGCCGGGCGAGGACTGGGAGTCCTCCGCCGATTACCACACACAACTCAAATATTATAATATTAATGTGATCATTATTATTATAATTTGAAGTGATAGTACTACATGAGTAAGGTGCACAATATGCTACCGCTCACGGGATGAGTACTGGGGTTCACAATAAACTATATATATATACAACTCACCGAATGAGAGCACTGTAAATAAACTGTATAGCCCACAGATTGAATGTGGCGTGCACAATAAAGTACAGCTCACAGAAGAAGTATGGAGTACACAATATACTAACTTACTCAGGATACGGCAAAATAGCACAATTATCTAGCCGTGTCTGCATTGACGATAATGACAAAATTAGAACAGGGGAAGATAAATGTCAGGAAATTGTTATTGTGTGAGAGCGAACGCTTACCTTTCCATACATCGTACAGCTGCCCCAAACGTTATGCGTGTTAGTTGCTTTGCAAGAATGTAAAAACATAAACGTTATATACTTTCATAAATCTAATGTACCTTCTTGCACATAAATAAATACATAAATAAATAAATATATATACAAGCAACAGTTAACCTACCTGGCTCACTGGGTAATCAGTCAAGAATCCCCTTAACTAGCAGAACCAAAATAAAAAAGAAAAACAAATTAAGGGTAAGAAGATATAGGAGATAAGGTACGTCTGGAAACGCAATAAATATTATTAAGATGTGGCAACTGACCGGTGACTCGAGGTGGGCAGTTGCCAGTCAGTGTTGTGCAGCCGCAGGGAGCAGGTGTGGTTCCCGGCTCTGTCCCTCTGTCCTTTTCTGTAGGTATATACATCTGTGCCTTGTTATACGTAACTCATTTCAAAATCCCATTTGTGTGTAGCGAATTAGTATGTGTGTGTGTGTTGTAGTGAGTAGGTAATACACAAGGGTGGATGCATCCCGGTTGAACTATGGGAAGGAATAGCCTTGTTGGGTCAGTGACAGCACCCGGCGTCTTCAAGGCTCGCCCCTGGGTAAACAGCCCCTCTCCGCCCACCCTGGCCTCCTTGGGTTTCCCCAACGTCAACAAACTGTCGCACTAAAGTGCCCTAATCCTAACCCACCAGAGGACCCAAAACAGAAAACGAGACATTTCGCGAGCCGCTCTCATTTTCTAGTACAACGAATTTTTGTCCTTAGGGAGAGTATACTTCGTTGTTGTTATTTGATTTAGCTACTCAAAACGAAGTGTCCATGTAGCACGGGCTATGGTGAGCCCGTAATGAGTATACGTCAAAACGCGACGTTCAAATAGAGGACGGGTTCCGCCGCCACCAAGTGTTGTGGGTGACAGAGCACATCATAGAGAATGTTTCAGAGCACATCATAGAGAGTGTGACAGCAGTCCGTTCTTCCGAGCGTTCACAACATCACTTAAACTGTTGAACTAAATTGCTCAAACCTAACCTACCCGAGGACCCACGAATAGAAAACGGGACATCACGTCACTTTCGCGAGCCGCTGCCATGTACATTAGTTTTTGGCTTTGGGGAATTGTACATCAAAATTCGATGTACTATTCGGGAGAACGTGTTGATGCCCACGCGAGTAATGCGGGGAACAGGAAGAGGCGTAACGGAAGTTTTAGAGTTTTTAACTAGATGAAAAGTGACTTAATAATCTTATCAAGCATATGTAAATGATTAAAAGTGGCTCACAATAGTTGTCGAAAGTTGTTATAAGCGAATTAGGCGTTTTGTCGTTCATTTCCATATTCAAACACTACTACACCTCAGGCCAGTCGAGGCTGGGGCTCTACACCCAACAATTTTTTTTTTTACTCGTACACATTAGAGGGGTACGAGAGCAGAAGTGTTCTTTAGTTCGTTTAGTTCTTTTAGTTCTATAGTTCTTTAGAAGTTCAGTCGATTAAGACAGCGTCTGGGATGCTCTCGGACGCAGGTTCGAATCCTCGTCACGGCCCTTGTGGATTTGTTCAGAAGTGTTCTGATTGGCTTGCAGGCTTAGATATCATATGGGCACCGGTACTGGCATTAAACGTCATAATGACGTCGTCCCACATGGTGTGCACCACCCATAACACATTTAATCTTATCTTCGCTGGGTTGAGAAATAGTGTAAAGAATAACGGTAACATAGAGGGGCCGTCAGTTCCAACAGATAAGTTTAAAGCTTCAATAGGCTAATTGTTACCCCCAGACTTCCATCTGACATTTTTTTCTGTATCCAGATTCTGAAATAATGATTTGTACACGAGCAATTAGTATGAAGGAACTGGATCACTCCCCGTCAATCAAAACAAAAGATCGTTACGTTAACAATGTATAAATCAAACGCTAGTGTTTTTTTCAGGCTAGGCTCATTAAAAGTGGCGGCCGACCTCCAAGACACAATTGTCAATTTTAATGAATTGTGTACAGTATTAAGTCTTTTCTCGAATACATTACAAATATATATTCTGTGTATAGTTAGCTATAAGTTAGGTTAGGTGTGTAGGCTCTGTTGGCTTCATCCACGTACTGTAAATACAAATCATTAGTAACAAAGCCTAAATGTTTAATGTAACTTTCCCTAGGCTTACCGCCCACAAGATGGGTATGGGGTGCATAATAAATAAACTAAATTAACCTAGGCTTAACTATACACAGAGCAAGAATATTAATTTATTCTTAGAAAAATATTGTTTTGTTATACAGTGCAAAAAAAGGAGCTTTGGAGACGGATGATGATTTTGACGAGCATAACATGAGGATAGAAATATTCCTTAAATGAACCTAGTTAAAACTTTTAACCTAATCTCACCTAAGCCTAACTGTGCACAAAATCGTAATATAGAATAATATTTAATTTATATTGAAGGGAATAAGCAAACATAGATTCGTCCTGTCAGCCTGGTGCCAAGTCTCAGTGGTTACACTGTCCACGAGTAACATTAATTTAATGTTGAATCAACGTTGAGTTATTTATTTTATTTGTTCATTTATATACAAGAAGGTAAATTGGGCTGTGAGAGTACATAACATTGGTGTTCTTACAGTCGTGCAAAGCCTCTAATACGGAGAGCGTTTCGGACTATTATTAACGTTGCTTCAATGATAAATTAAGGCTCAATGTCCCCCTCGACGCCTGAAGGTCCTTCGAGGGGAACCTTTAACTCCACTTCAGAATTCACCTCGGAAAATTTATCTGGAATATAGCGCATCTATAACGTCACCTGTAGTTATACCACTTTTGATATTTCTTTATCTATAACACCACCCAGCTGGCTATCACCGTTGATACCGCCACCAAGCGAGCTGTTGCAAGTTATGACTTAACTTAACGTTAAGTTAAACTACTTAATGCTGCCACATCCTTCACCTTTGATGAATATAAATACTTTACAGTGACTGACAGCAAAGGGTACCGGTCACGGGAGAAATAAATGTGTAAGTTAAAGATGGCGCATGGGGGGGGGGGATGAGGAGAACACGGCCGACTTCCAATATTTACTGGCAACTCTGTCAATGAATAACGGGTACGAATGGCTACACCAGATGGACAGTTTAGTATTATTATGTAATTTAGTACAATATAAAAATCCTAATCTACTCTTCCCTATCAAGGCAATATAATTATCAATACTTGTCATATTAGAACATAAGGGACCAGTACTCATTCAAGATACAGCAGTTTTATTATTATTATTATTTTCTACCACAAATGTTATACTCAAATTCTATGTCAGTTGAAATGTAACCAATCACAGGCAAGTAGGCCTCTGACGTCATGCCAGACAGAGGAGCACCAGCCATTGCTCCCAGCAGCCTCAGTTATCCTCACAGACTCAGAGTAGAAGGACCTCGGCTAGGCAGATATATACCTTGTTGTCTCGGTCAATAAATACATACAGAAGCGACTACTGTGTCTACATTCTACCCGAACAAGGCAAACGAATACAAACGTGGCCACACATTTACAATGCTTACCAGCATATATACATTTTCTTCTGTCCTTCATGGACAGCAGTGATGAGGTTACTGTGTAGACACCAGATGGTCAGTCTCCCTCCCTCCCTGTGATGCTCAGCACTAACACTCCAGACTCTTGTCGCCTCTAAGACACAGCACACACTCCCTCGTTGTTATTGTTGTTTTAGATTCAGCTACTGGGAACAAAAAGTTTCCAAGTAGCACGGGCTATGGTGAGCCCGTAGTGGACTTACCTGGCACAGGAGCGGGGCTGTAACGTGGTGTCCTCTCCCTCGATTGATGATTGATAAAGGTTAAGCCACCTAAGAGGTGGAACGGGCAGGAATATCTCGTAATTTTCCCTCGATTGATTGATTGATAAAGAGTAAGCCACCCAAGAGGTGACATGGGGATGAATAGCCCGTAACTTTTTTTTCCCCCTCTCTGGTAACAAGTTTTTATACCCGTCTATCCCCAATTTTCCGTCGAATGGACGGATTTGAATCTGGTAACAAGGGAAAGCCTTCCAACCTTTGAACTACTGGAGTTGAGAGAGAGAGAGAGAGAGAGAGAGAGAGAGAGAGAGAGAGAGAGAGAGACAGAGAGACAGAGAGAAGATTAAGCCACCCAAAAGGTGGCTTGGGCATGAATAGCCCATAAGTGGTGGCTCTTTTGAGCCATTTCCAGTATCAATAGATGATACTGGAGATCTGTGGAGGTGCGACTGCACCCTGCGTGACGGGAGACATCTGGAGGAGGGAGTGGAGTTGAGGTTTGTGTAACCTTACATAGCCTCCCTTGTGAATGTCTCGTAAGTCTGGTACCATCCCAAGTCTCTACTCAAGTCATCTCAACAACTGTTACAGGAACAAGGGAAACCTTTGACAAACCGCTGGTTTCCTGTACCTGTCGAGACCACTATAGATAGTGGTCCTCAAATAAATAAACTCCAGGTTGGTGGTTTGTTGTTTTAAATTCATCTGCTCAGAACAAAAAGTTTCAAGTAGCACGGGCAATGGTGAGCCCGTAGTGGACTTACCTGGCACAGGAGCGGGGCTGTGGCTCTCCAGATTAGAATCCTCGCTTCAAGTGCACACAAAAACCTGGACAATTTTGAGAAGTTTGTAGATAGATGTGAGCTGTCTGGATAGATTATAGGAACTAAATATTTCATCATTGGAGGCGAAGACGAAGCATGGCATGATTACAACATTAAACGTCCCTTCTAGTGTCAACAAGACATTCACTCGCATAAACGTACCTGGGCGAAATGAAGCCAATAGAAGGTAAATTCCCAAATGAGCCAACTTGCCATTAGAAAACACAACTTCAACAAATGTGTAATGAAGAAAGTGTGGAATAATCTGGATGGAATGGCAGTGGAGAGGGACGCTTGACTTTGGAATGTGTCATCCACGTTGACACATTCGTGGATGTGAATGTTTCCAAAGTTGTTAAGAAATGTATGAGGTGTGGAACTAACTCCATCACTGGTTAATTTGTTATTAATATACCCTTTCACTCATTTGTATCAGATGTTTATTATATTAACCCAAAATTGCACACGAAACAATGTATATAAATTTTGAGGTTGAGTCAGAAAGGATCTGAGTATTTACTCGTATGGAAACAGGGTTGTTCTGTGGAACAATTTACCGGGTAACATAAGACGGGCCGAAAGATCAGAGCTCAACCCCCGCAAGAACAATTAGGTGAATACACACACACACACACACACACACACTCTCTCCAACAGTTGGAAAGAATCAACAATAAGTCATATATGTGCTGTCTTGTGCGAGAGCAGGTTGAGAGAATAGGCCAAGTAGGCTTCTGCAGTTTCTTTTATTTTTAAATTCTCGATCAGAGATTGAGATGAGGCTCAGCACCCGCCAGCTCACCTAGGCGGGTGAGTACACCTGTGGTTGAGTTTACAACCGTTGCATCGCTGACAAGGAAAAAAGTGTGGGTTGTGTGAGTTGAGACAGGTGTTGGGAGTGATGACAGTGTGTGTGTACTCAGCCGGGCCTCACGCTAGGCTCCTCCCCCAAAGATAGCTGACCCCAAAGATTCGTTCACTAATTTTACCATATTGTGTATTCAGAATCGGCATTTCCCAATATAATTTAATACTGTTATATTCAAATTTTTGTATAGGAAGCTACGTTGTGGTGTAACGCCTCGGAAAATGAAAGGAAATGACATGAAGATCAGAGCTCAACCCCCGCAAGAACAACTAGATGAATAAACACACACACACACATCTCTTCGGGTGAGGGAGGTTGAGAGGTGGAAGGGAGTTTATTTTTATATTTTCTGCCACAGACGTGGCCACACATTTACAATGCTAACATATATACATTTTCTTCTGGGCCTCCATGGACAGGGTGAGAGATTTGTCAAACATGCAGTTCAGAAATTTATTGAACAACCACAGAAAATGATCGTAGTGCTTTTAAAATGTTAGGCTCAGCTACATACGTAAATACATAGATACACAGATTTATGAAAGAATTAATGTGAATTTACAATGGTGAAATGTAATTCTGATCAGCTTCCACATAAGGCGTGAGGAGTATGGTTAGGGGAAAGGAGAAGTTTAAAATGAGAGGGAAAAAATGAGATCAGGGAGGACAGTAGAAGAGTAGAAAGTAGAAGAGTAGAACTATAATAGAGACATAGAAAGGTTGTGGACAGTTTGGTCCAAGTCCTTAGCAGCGACTGGAAATTGAAGTTGAAATAAGTTTATTTCTTGTCCGAAACTCTGTGCGTATTAGTAGCTTTAGGCCAACCCGTTCTCGCACTTTCTTATAGTCAATATTGACTTATTAAATACGTACATATGTGACATACTAATTTATTGTGAATATTTTAGTTTAACTTGAAAAGCTTCATAGAAAACACCGACCTTACCTAACCTTCTTAGTATGTTAAGATAAGCATCTTATTGCTTCGTAATTACAATTATTACTTAACCTATACCTTTAGGCATACATAGTATGTACTCGCTCTATCTATAAATCCAACATTATGTTTGTAACTCATCTTCTATGTATGTACTTTTACTTAAATAAACATTTTGATTTTTTTTGAGATATAACTACACACAAAAGGATGAAGCAGCTCAGGCCATTCTCACCCCGTTCAGTGCAACGTGTTCATATATATATTTACACACATCACAAACAATTGACATTACTGAGCATTTTGGTTGATAAACAGATACCTTTCTACCAGTACACAGACGGTATTAAGCTAAATGTAAACACAAATAAATATACATACTTTTATAATATATACAAATATTGTCAAAGGCAGCAGGGGTGTTGGGGGAGGGTGCCAGAGGCAGCAGATGTGTTGGGGAGGGTGCCAGAGGCAGCAGATGTGTTGGGGAAGGTGCCGGATGCAGCAGGTGTGTTGGGGGAGGGTGCCAGAGGCAGCAGGTGTGTTGGGGAGGGTGCCAGAGGTAACAGGTGTGTTGGGGAGGGTGCCAGTGGCAGCAGGTGTGTTGGGGAGGGTGCCAGAGGCAGCAGGTGTGTTGGGGAGGGTGCCAGTGGCAGCAGGTGTGTTGGGGAGGGTGCCAGAGGCAGCAGGTGTGTTGGGGGAGGGTGCCAGTGGCAGCAGGTGTGTTGGGGAGGGTGCCAGAGGCAGCAGGTGTGTTGGGGGAGGGTGCCTCTTACGAAAAATTTCTTTATGAAATGTTTAATTAATATGACACTAGAGAACATTTTTAAACATGTTAAAACTGAGTGCAAACATGACAGCCTGATGAAGGGCCAGATGTATTCATCTAGTTGTATTCACCTAGTTGAGCTCTGCTCTTTCGGACCACCTCTCAACTGTCAATCAACTGTTACTAATTACTATTTTTTTCCACACCACACACACACACCCCAAGAAGCAGCCCGTGACAGCTGACTAACTCCCAGGTACCTATTTGCTGCTAGGGAACAGGGGCATCAGGGTGGAAGAAACTTTGCCAATTGTTTCTCGCCGGCGCCGGAAATCGAACCCGCGACCACAGGATCACGCGTCCAGCGTGCTGTCTAGTCAGCCACTGGCCCCTAATGTGGTCCTTCTTGCGTAAGTGTACCCACACGTATGTTAATTAAGTACTAACATACTGGCCATATATGGAACCGCCTACCCGCTGAAGGTGGGGGGACCTTTGACAAGCCGCCATCTTCCTGTCCTCGTCAGGACTACTAGTGTGGTGGAAACCTACCTGGTCATGATGAACGTGTTCATCTCTCGCCTGATGAGTTGGTCTGCTTCTGAATGTTCACCTCATACTGTTGTAGTACTCTAAAATGTTTACAATTGTTATTCTTCGTGGTTATTTCGTACACACACATGGGCACGCGTGCGAACACGTCGGCACGCATGTACGAATTTACACACGCACACACTCTCACTCTCACACGCAGCCTAGTCATAATCTATTGGGGCCCCTGATTCGATTTCAGGTCGAGGCAGAAACAAATGGGCAATATCTTTCACGTGATGCCGCTGTTCCCTCAGCAGTTAATAGGTACTTTGGCGATAGCTACAGCAGGCTAACTGCAGTAGCTACACATCCTGAGGATGTGTAGCATCCTGAGGATGTGTACGTGTGTGTGTTAGAACGTACAATCATTCACTCTGTCGTTATAAACTATCACTTAGTTATGAACACCAGATTGTTGCCGCGTCATAGCTCGTTAAACATCGCAGCCTAGACATAATAGTTTGTATTATATTTTATTTTATTTATATATTCAAGAGTTGTTACATTCTTGTACAGCCACCAGCACGCGTAGTGTTTCGGGCAGGTCCTGACTCCTATGTTCCCCGGAATACGACCCGCCAAATCGCTTAACAAGCAGGTATAGGCTCAGGAATTGAACCCCCTCCCCCCCCCAAAGTTTGTTTAGCTCATTAAGTTAACGGAATGACGAGGCCGTTACATGGGTTGTAAACATGCACGTCAACGGTCTATTTATGGCCGTTAACGCATTGACATCCGTGTTCCGTGCACACATTAACATGTGTTAATGTGTGCACACACACACCCGTATGTATGTGTGTGTGTGTGTGTGTGTGTGTGTGTGTGTGTGTGTGTGTGTGTGTGTGTGTGTGTGTGTGTGTGTGTGTGTGTGTGTGTGTGTGAGACACTAGTTTGTACATACTGAGGATCGAGCTCGGCTCAGCAGACACCAAAATGCGAGTACAACTGGGTAAGAGACCAAGGCCATGGGAGCCCTCACCCTGACTCCTCACAAGGCCGGACGACGCTCCACTCACTCTATAGCATTACTGACCACACACCTCACTGCCACACACCCTCGCCGTCAGGACTCTGGCTCGTAAAAGGGGAAAGAATCAAATTAGCAGTCTCCGTGGTGTAGTGGTAAGACACTCGCCTGGCGTTCCGCGAGCGCTATGTCATGGGTTCGTATCCTGGCCGGGGAGGATTTACTGGGCGCAATTCCTTAACTGTAGCCTCTGTTTAACGCAACAGTAAAATGTGTACTTGGATGAAAAAACGGTTCTTCGCGGCGGGGATCGTATTCCAGGGACCTGCCCGAAACGCTACGCGTACTAGTGGCTGTACAAGAATGTAACAACTCTTGTATATATCTCAAAAAAAAAAAAAAATCCAGGTGTACGTATGAGCAAAACAGTATTCACGTGTATACGAACAAAAATTGCAATCCCTTTGTGTACATACGGACGTTTGTCGGTATAACTCGTGCGTTTGTCCGGGCAACACTTAGGTACATAAAACTGGTGCTATGAAAGTGTTTATATGCATATAGCTGCACCAGTGTGTGCATGTATGTATGCGTGCTCATGCGCTCAGTTATACATTGTTTGGGACTCGTGCACTTTGTGTTGGCGATCCGTACCGTAAGGCTGAGCACGTCGGTACGTGATCTAGAGGCGTGTAAGGCTGAGCACGTCGGTACGTGATCTAGAGGCGTGTAAGGCTGAGCACGTCGGCACGTGATCTAGAGGCGTGTAAGGCTGAGCACGTCGGCACGTGATCTAGAGGCGTGTAAGGCTGAGCACGTCGGCATGTGATCTAGAGGCGTGTAAGGCTGAGCACGTCGGCACGTGATCTAGAGGCGTGTAAGGCTGAGCACGTCGGCACGTGATCTAGAGGCGTGTAAGGCTGAGCACGTCGGCACGTGATCTAGAGGCGTGTAAGGCTGAGCACGTCGGCACGTGATCTGGAAATGTGTAAGGCGACGCATATTATTTAGGTGTTGCAATCATGGGATGCCTCATTGCTTGTCTCCTGCAACAACACCTTCAGCTGCTGCGATGACTCCTGGCTCCATATTCTTCACAACAGGTGCTGGTGAGGCTTCGTACGACCTGCATGGGCGTCCTCGTACGACCTGCATGGGCGTCCTCGTACGACCTGCATGGGCGTCCTCGTACGACCTGCATGGGCGTCCTCGTACGACCTGCACGGGAGCCCCAGCAGTGCGACCTGTATGAAACAGACTTCGCCAGACTAAGCAATCATGAACAAAGAAAATGTAGCTGAAATGATGCGGTGTCCGTGACTTGGTCAGGGTAATTGTCCTAGTGTTGGGCCAGTAACTGGATGGGTGATCACGCAGACATCCTCTCCCTTCGCTAGGAAAAGTCACTTAGCCTGTTACTAACACACACACACAATCCTTGTCCTGATTTAGTATATATATGCAACCTGTCCTCAGGGAGAAGATCCGCTCAAGGGAATGGCCTGGGAATGACGATATAATTAGTGCTATTACCTACTCTCTCTCCATTGTTAGCTTAGGTTAGGTAAAGGTTAGTTTAGGTGAAGGTTAAAGTTAATTCAGGTTAAGATTCAGGTTAGGTTAGATTTCATTACATTTGGTTACGTTAATACAGTATATTATTAATGATAACGTGAAATCTGAAATTCAGAAACTATTTCATTGTGCCCGAGCATTCCTTTTACGGAAAATCAAATTCTTCAAAGAAATTGTTTTCAGCGTACACTTTTTATACTTTGAACCAACGATTTTTTTTTTTTTTTTTTTTTGAGATATATACAAGAGTTGTTACATTCTTGTACAGCCACTAGTACGCGTAGCGTTTCGGGCAGGTCCCTGGAATACGATCCCCTGCCGCGAAGAATCGTTTTTTTTCATCCAAGTACACATTTTACTGTTGCGTTAAACAGAGGCTACAGTAAAGGAATTGCGCCCAGTAAATCCTCCCCGGCCAGGATACGAACCCATGACATAGCGCTCGCGGAACGCCAGGCGAGTGTCTTACCACTACACCACGGAGACTTTGTAATACAATATACGTTATAACTTGAGAATAATCTCTGTTTACGACAGAGGTTTATTTGTCAGTTTACATGTAGACCATTATGGGATACCATAATGGGATAGACCAGATGTAGACCATTATGGGATACTTAGTGTCCTCTCAGATCTTCATAAATATCTAGATAACTATCCAGGTATTTTGAAGGGTAGTGGTGTGGTTTCTCATGGTACTCTATTTGCTGTGAGGATGGGCTTTATATAATATATTTATATATATAATATATTTATATATATAATATATTTATATATATAATATATATATATATATATATATATATATATATATATAATATATATATATATATAATATACTTTACTGGGCGTAAGATGAGTTATTTTGGTTGTTGCCATCTTTCTCAACAAAATTTATGGTACAAAACGTGTACATCTTGGGTACATGTACAGTACACGTACACACACACACTCACACACACACACACACACACACACACACACACACACACACACACACACACACACACACACACACACACACACACACTGACAAACATATACTTGAAGTTCTTCACAGAGGAAGAACCCAAAAAAATATGAGTACAAAGGTAAGAGGTTTAATCTGTTGAAAGCAAGCTCACAGCCTCACAGCCAGAAAGCAAGCTCACAGCAAGATGGAGTCACTTATGACATACTCAATGCACTGTGTGAAGTGTCTGGGAATCAACTACTCCACCTGTTTAACAAGTCATTCCTAAGTAGAGAGTTCCCCACACAATGGAAATGGTATGCAATAATCGTTCCCATACTGAAGCCCAATGATCCTAGGAATTACAGCCCTATCAGTCTCATACCATGCACATGCAAGATGCTTGAAAGGATCATCCTAAACCGACTGTTGCACAAAAAAGGCAGGCTTGGGGAGGGGGGGGTCAATAGATTTGTTAAAGGACGGAGCACAGCAAGTTGTATTGTTAATTACTTGACCAATGACGCAATTCAGTACTCTGCATTTGTTGACATCAAAGGAGCTTTCGACAGAGCACAAGGGTTGATGATTGATGAAGATTAAGCCACCCAAGAGGTGGCACAGGCATGAATAACACGTAAAAGCACGAAGGATTGCGATCCTGGACGAGCTTGCATGCATGGGTGTCAAGAGGAGACCCTTGAAACGGATTAAAGACTATCTCACAGGAAGGAAAGCCAAGGTTTGCTTCAATGAAGCAGTCTCAAGAACACTGAATATGGAACTCGGGACCCCCTAAGGAGGAGTCTTAAGCCCCACTTTATTCAATGTCCTTATGAATGCCATTGCAAATATTGATTTTCCGGAAGGGACGCAACAAGAGGGATATGCAGATTGTGTGCTCATACAAGCCCCAACCTTGGGAAAAATTAAAGTCCATTGAACTCCTTGGAATAAAATGTATTGAGCTCGGTTTCACTCTCTCCACAAACAAGACAAAAGCATACTTTCATTACAAGCGGAGAGAAAATGAAGAACTATAAATTAATGGTGTAAGACTTGAATGGGTTGACCATTAATGGTACCTTGGCGTCACTGTCGGCTCTCACAAGGGGAAGAAAGAGGAGCTCAACCAACTCCTAGGAACATGCAAAAGTCGACTCAGGGCACTGAAAGCTATGACCTGGAATGTACATGGAGCCACTATTGCCGTGCTTATAATGATGTACACAGCCTATGTGCGCTCCGTCATAGACTATGCCGCACCAGTTTTATGCACCTACTCCCAAAGTGAAATGAAAAGACTCGAAAGCATACAAAGTGAAGCCATGACAATCATTCTTGGAGTTCCAAGAACTATCAAAACGTCTAATCTACGAGAGGAGTTGTCCCTCCCCAGTGTTAAAAGCAGAATTAAGGAACTGAATGCTAAATTTGCAATTAGGATTGCCAGAGATCCCTATTACAATGATATTGCCAAGAACAAATTGAGTTCTGTGTTACAGGAAGAAACAGGGGAAGCAAAAAATGGCATCACAGATCAGTCTGCTACCTCGAAGAACTTCACCTGCTTGAGCAGGTAAAGTAACCTCTACATGGTTCATGCCATGTAGAGAGATTATCTACCTGGGAGGATGACCCATGCAGGATTATCATCAATGAAATGATAACGATAGTCTGAAAAATAAGTATTGGAGCCATGCAACAGGACTAAACTCGTGTGCCTGAAAATACTATAGTGAGTTTTACAGTGTGAGAAGAGCAGTGATGAGGGACATAGTATGTGATCTGTTATAGTATGACAACGGTCTCTGAGACTGTTTTGCTTAAGTAATGTATGTGAGTATTGAAGTTAAGTCTTCTGTCAATGTATATACCAAGAACGCTTCTCCCACCTTTAATCTCAATGTTGATATTATTTGAAGGTCTCTTTGGTTAGATGATTTGTTTACAAATTTCATGTAGTAGGTCTTTTTGTGTATAACATCTGCATGTTGGTTGATATCCATGAGCGGACTTTTTCTTCTATTATTGATTACTGTATAATTTAAGGCGTGTAGGCTGGGGCTGGAGAAGGTAAAAGCAGTGCCATCAGCAAATTGTATTGGCTCAAAAATGTTAGAAACCCTTGGGAAGTTATTGATGTACTGTACATGTCTCCTATTTCTTATATTTGTATCAGATCCTAATGATGTAACTGAATGGAATCGCAACCATGACTAAAAGAAAGGCATAGCAACTGCTCCAAGTGAGGAATTACAGCTTTTACTGAGGTTAGTCTCACAAGTACCAAGTAACTCACTTTTAGTGTTATACAGAACGAGTTAAACTGGAGGGTTACTACTGGATGCGTCAATAGTGTTGTTGTGTCTGTCCCCCAAACCGATTTCAAATCATTAAAGACCCATATTCTTAACATGGTGTATTTGTAAAGCTCTTGGCGGCAGTGTTGTTAACAGGCTGGTGTTACGTACACAGACGCAACTGTCACCTCACCTATTTGGGTTTATGTCTGGACACAACACTGAGTTGCTGTGTATTTTGTTTGTTCCGAATTGTTCTCAAGCTCTTGTGTTGATCTGCCATCAGCATTTAATACTGCAAGCAGCGATTATCATCCTAAAACAGCATGCTGAGTTGGGTATATAATGTAAATGGTTAAATTAAATAAGGGGTCTATTAATTTAATCGAACAACACATATATCTAGTGTTAGTGTTAAAAACACAAGGTAAAGACTAAACGGTGAACTCCACGAGGAGGAGTCCTCAGCTCTTGGTTATTCAATGTTATGATGATTTTTTTTTATTAACACGTTTAGGTACATCTGCATTTGTGCAGCTGCCCTAGACTATATAAAGTATAGTGTGTGTGTCGATGAATATAACCTTATTAAAGACATCGTAACCAATGACAAAGACATTAATTTGTTACGAAGATACTAGTTGTTACAGGTTGTATGTCCTTAAAGGCTTTGGGATGCCTTTACGTTTTGCCACCACAGCATTGTGTGTGTGTGTCCCGAACAACAAAGTTTTCAGCATAAGTACTTTTAATAGATCTGAACGTGAATGGAATTTAAAACGAAGGTGTCTCCTATGTCACTCACACGAGGTACACAGGAGAGGGAAATGTGACCAGGCATTTTTGTTCTAAATTTAAGCCAACTTCATAAAACTGTTACATATGATTCCGGATGATTTAATGGAAAGCTTCCATATTGCCCCATGGGAGAAATGCACACGCACAAGACAGTTTATATACTATATATATATATATATATATATATATATATATATATATATATATATATATATATACGATATAAAACAGTTAATGTTAAAAGCATAGATGAAAAGTGCCATGTTGTGACCCACATGAACCACACTGACGGGGCTGTAGACGCAGCCTGATGATGACCCTCACCCGCATATTGCAAGATTCCTGGCTCTCACCTCAGTATCAGGATCGACACTGAGGTGAGAGGCAGTCAGGATCGACAGGTGGCAGAAGGCCTTCGTTCCTGTGGACGGGTGCAGTGAGAACCTGGTGATCGTGGATGCCCTCCTAGCTGAGGCTCGTGCACTCAAGCACAACACGCACCTAGCGTTCCTGGATATGGAGAAGTCTTTCGATAGCGTCTCCCATCCGGCCATCCATCGGGCCATGAAACGTAAAGGCATCCCAAAGCCTTTAAGGACATACATCATGTCGGGCTACGATCGGTCCTCAACCGTAATAACCAGCCAAGGGGAGAAGTCCAAGGACATCTTGATCACTAGGGGGTGAAACAGGGTGACCACCTGTCTCCATTTTTCTTTAACCTAATAATTGATGAGGCAATTACTAGGGCTAAGGACTTGGGGCTAGGGGTTGGACTGGGGGGCGAAAAGATAGCACTGGCATTCGCTGACGATCTGTTTGTGGCAGCAAAGACGGCTGCCGGACTACAGAAACTAATAACAAGTATTTACCACACACTGCGTAGCTCTGGTCTTAAAGTAAATACTGCGAAGTGCTAAGCATAGCAATCGATGCGCATCGGAAGACTTGGCATGTCCCCACCAGGAGGGCATACAACGTCGGGGACGATGAAATTGGCACTATGAGTGTGGCGGATGAGTTTAAGTATTTAGGAATACTTATCGGGGCCGGGGGCAGACGCCTACCCTACGGTTCCCTGTTTGAGGACAGCCTGACTAACATCACCCAGGCGCCACTCAAACCCCAACAGAGGCCATACCTACTAAAACACCACCTAATCCCCAAGATAAACCACCGGCTTGTTCTCGGACGCGTGTTTAAGACGGAATTAGCGAGGCTTGACAGGCGGCTGCGGCATGCCATTCGTGGCTGGCTGCGACTGCCTCATGATACTCCTAATGCATTTTTTCATGCCGACGTGAAGGACGGTGGTCTAGGAATACCCGACTTTGCCACATCAATCCGCCAACAGAAGAACAAGCAGCTCGGGGGCGTTAGTAGAGTCGGAGGATCCAGTGGCAGCGGCTCTCCTACTCGCGTTCCAAGCGCGAATGCGTCGATGGGTAGACCCGACCATGGCCGCCGGAACCCCCTCTAACAGAATGACTGAGCACTCTCGAAGGAGGAAAGCAAAACTACCGTATGGTTGATGGTGCCGGCCTTGCTTCCTCTTGTGAGGTTCCTTCCTGCCACAAGGGGGTCGCATCCGGTACCCGTCTGCTAAGCGGAGGAGATTTTGCTCATGCCATCCAGATCAGGACAAACGCTGTAGCCACGCCGTCTAGAGCAGCTAGACTATCTAAGCGGAGTCGTCATCTGGAGTACCACCGCCCCGCTCCTGTGCCAGGTAAGTTACGGGCTCACCATAGCCCGTGGTGCTTGGAACTTCTTCCGAGTAGCTGAATCTATAACAACAACAACTGGAGTACCACTTCTCCAAATGGTTTCTCACAAGAGGGTGGATGACCTGGCCGGAGCGCACGAGTGGGTACGGCGCCGGCCGGAGGGACCCCCATGTACATACATGACAACCCTCCCGCTCCGGGGCCTTGTTAGGAGCTTCCATTATCAATAGTTTTTTTTCCATGTACGCTGTTGTCTAGTCACCAATCCTGCCGCTTAGGCAGCGTGTTGTTTTGCCTTCAGCTTTATTTCTTTTTTAATAATATACTGTGCACCTCTCCCTTTGTGTGTTGTGTCCCATATAAGAAAAACGAAATATAAAAGAATTTTCCATTTTGTGTATGTGTGTGTATCATGTTATTATTATCTTAACCCTTGTGGGTTGTGATGAGATCTGTCATTTATGTGTATTTAGTTTGTGTTTGATAGGAAATTAGGTATGTTTAGGGGTGCCTTCTCGCCATGCCCTGTGGCTGGGGGGGGGGGGGGGATTGGTGCCCTGAAACTACATAAACAACCTATCCCCCCCCCTCGAAGTGGCAAGGGAAGTTAGGGGGGACAACAATAGTGTGTCAATGACTGGGCAAGTAACACTCACACCTCAGTGTTGAGTGTCAATGATTGGGCAAGTAGCACTCACACCCCAGTGTAGAGTGTCAATGACTGGGCAAGTAGCACTCACACCCCAGTGTAGAGTGTCAATGACTGGGCAAGTAACACACCCAAGTTGCAGGTATACCAAGCAAGTGAATTATTTAAAGTACAAAGACAGTGGAATCCATTACTGTGACTGCCAAACGTTCACTCTTACCATTGAACACACTCATTAGTAACAGAAAGAAAACCGCGATATCCGGGCGATTTATTTTAGTTAAGTATTTCAAAAATATATTACTGTAAGTACCGTCACATGTTGGCATCTCGAAGCATGATACTGGTGACATGCATGCAAAAACAGGCTGTAGCAGACCAGGAGTATAAATTACTAAGTGTTTCCTTATCAGTGACAAAAAGAACACTGAAACGAACACCTCATGAAAATCTTAATAAGCTAACCAATACACAAAAACTGTTGAGCTGTTGTATTATACACGAGAGCTCTGCTATACAGTGTTGTAGTGGCCAAGATGCACCTGGGGTACAGGCGTACCTGGCAACTCCCACAACACGAGTGTTGAATATACAACTTGTAAACATTTGAAAGGGATAACATGTACTCTTTTGAGCATTATATTGTAGAGCGTCCTGTACTGGCTGGCTTCAGATCCCTCTGGGGTGAGTTACGCTGAACTCTATTAATATTACCTGAATACTTTATGAACACTTGATGATATGCGGGACTTCATTGTATCAGAGATTAAGTTTGTAATGCAACAATTATAATTCGTGTTGTCGGGGACAGGCAGCCTGTATATGGACAGGCAGCCTGTATATATCTATATATAATTCTCTCTCTCTCTCTCTCTCTCTCTCTCTCTCTCTCTCTCTCTCTCTCTCTCTCTCTCTCTCTCTCTCTCTCTCTCTCTCTCTCTCTTTACATATATATATATATATATATATATATATATATATATATATATATATATATATATATATATATATATATATATATATTATATATATATATATATATATATATATATATATATATATATATATATATATATATAATATGTGTGTGTGTGTAAATTACGAAAATTAACACGTGATGAAAAATGTGACAGTGTCAGACCACGGAGGAAGAATTGAAACAGGAATTTCCTTAAGTACTTTCGTATACATCTTCAGAAGGAATGAAAGAATGAATCCATTCCTTCTGAAGATGTATTAATGTACGAAAGTACTTAAGGAAATTCCTGTTTCAATTCTTCTTCCGTGGTCTGACAATGTCATTCATATATATATATATATATATATATATATATATATATATATATATATATATATATATATATATATATATATATATATATATCGGTTCCTATCCAGAAGCGGAGGAGCTTCAAGAGATCCATAACCTTTAGGCATTTGTCTTGTATGTTTTGTAACCTTTAAATACACAATAAAGGAAAAAAAAAGGGAAGGGGGTGGTAGGAGAAAAGCACGCAGAAACTGTATTGGAGGGGACCTACATTCCCTCCAATGCGTTATGTGTGGTTTCCTCCGAGGCTATGGGTCCCCCTATGGCCGAGAAGTGCGTTCTGGCTACTAGGTACGACATATATATATATATATATATATATATATATATATATATATATATATATATATATATATATATATATATATATATATATATGCATGCTGGTTAACATTGTATCTTTATTGCCATTGTACAATTCAATTTCTTTCTTTATTATGCACCCCATACCCATCCCGTGGGCGGTGGTGTAAAGGGTTACAGAGGCACATAATCGGTTCAGGAACTGAACCCTCTAGTTCGTTTAGCTAAGCAAATAAAAATGTTTTGACGCTAGTTACAAAATTATTAATGTTATATATGCATGTACACATACTCATACATACATAAATGTACATATATATACGTATACATATATACATACACATACATATTTAATCACCCACACAAATACACACATCAGTAATCTTTTGTAACACAAGTGATTCAACAAGAGGCTCACAACAGTCACTATACAAGGCACTTTACATCTATGGTGAGTCATACAGTTACTAGTCTTGCTCCACACCCACCCAACTGGGCGGCAGCTTTACAGTCATGTGCATGCATTACCTACATTAAGCAAATTTTGGATACTTCGCTAGCTAAGATTTCGGGCAGCACATCATTATGAATGAAGTACTTACACATTTCTTGGACACTATTGATGGTGTTATCTCTAAATTCCGCGATTTTTTCACATTCCATTATATAATGACGCAAAGTATGCGAATAATTATGCTGACAGAGTTTACATTTAGTCAAATCTACATCAGCAGATGTTACAAATTCCCAGAGGTACTTGTAGCCGAGCCTAAGCCTAGCAGTGGTAACATCTAGAAGTCTGCTAACATTATTGGATGACCCATAGACGTGCGGTACTTTCTGCATAATAGAATGATGATAGAGTAACTGGTGTGAACAGACACGACAATCTGTGCTGACGTGGAATGCTCAATATCCACCACACTATAGTTGGTGTAATAAATTTCTGACACCTGTTCATAACCCAGTCACACACACACACATGACCATATTCCCCTCAGCATAACATAAACATGAGAACTTAGGAATAAATGAGACTACAGAAGGCCTGTTGACCCATACGAGGCAGCTCCTATTTATACCCACTCAAACTCATTCATATATATGTTTAACCTACGCTTGAAATAATCCAGCGATCCCACCTCTGTTATGTTACCCGGTAACTTGTTTCAGAAATCAACAACCCTGTTTCCAACCCAGTATTTTGCCAGGTCTTTCCAGAATCTTAACTTCTCCCCTTTATATTCACTGTTTCGAGTTCTGCTTCCTGTTGGTATATTCAAAACTTCGTATATATTTCCTCGTTGTTATACCCTTTTATCTGTCAACACACACCCGTCATATCGCCCATCTCTCCTTTGCGTAATGTGTTAATTTAGTTTTTTCTTTCCAGACCCAAGATGTCGCTGTTAGCAACAGTTAAAAACCCGCGTTTGTATGTGTTTACGCTGGTCTCTGCCTTTCTCCTGGTGGTGCTCTTGTACATAGGGTAAGTCTTCTCTGTACTGGTGATATGCTGTACAAAGGCCGAGTCTTGCGTGCATGCCGAGAGTTGCGTGTCTGCATTAGTAATGGTACACACAGGGCAAGTTTCCTCCATAAAATGTTACACTTTTTAAATTTTTTGCTTCAGTCAAGGCCCTCGGTGCTTCCTCGTAGCTCAGCTCTCTGGGCTTTTGTGTATGTTTGTAATGAGCCTTTCAAAGTGAGACTTCCACACTCGTGCTACATCATCTAGTATTGGTCCAAGACAGGTTGTGTGTAACGCTCTTCAAGGCTTCCTTGTCCACTGACATGTTATGCTGCTCATATTCACGGAGTAGGAATAGGTCGCGAGTCAATACATTAGACAATCAACACTTAGAAAGGCGGCGGGGTCCAAGAGCTAACAGCTGGATCCTGCAGACACATACAATAAACAAATACCATTTGCGGACTCATCGAGATGTGCAGCGCCGCTTGGCTGCATTCCAGTTGAAGCGTCACAACTTGTTCCTCTCCACCAGCGGCCACCACCAACTATGCCACACCGACGTGTGTGTGGCTCCCGCACCCCTCAAGACCCTTGCCCGGGCCACTGGACATGTGAGTGGCTAGTCACATGCCACCTGACTACGGCCACTGTTTCATCTCCAACTTGTCTCTCCACAACACGTGTTCCTGTGTTCTCCAGATTCAGTGTGTCACCGTTCAGTATCGCCTGTGATCTGCATCAGCATCTGAGGATTATTAAGGTGCGAGTCCTGTGTATCGGAGCGAGCTTAGCAGCTCCTTCAGGAGCACGCCTCACCCCGCCCCTTAAGAACATAAGAACATAAGAACAAGGTAACTGCAGAAGGCCTATTGGCCCATACGAGGCAGCTCCTATCTATAACCACCCAATTCCACTCATAAACATGTCCAACCCACGCTTGAAACAATCGAGGGACCCCCACCTCCACCACGGTACGCGTTAATTGGTTCCACAAATCAACAACCGTTACCAAACCAGTATTTACTAAAGTCTTTCCTAAATCTAAACTTATCCAATTTATACCCATTGTTTCGAGTTCTGTCTTGTATTGATACTTTTCATACCCTATTAATATCCCCTTTGTTATGTCCTTCATCCACTTGTAAACCTCTATCATGCCACCCCTAACTCTTCGCCTTTCCAGTGAATGCAACATAAGCTTTGTTAATCTTTCTTCATATGACAGGCTTCTAATTTGGGGGAATTAACTTTGTCATCCTACGCTGGACACGTTCAAGTGAATTATATCCATTCTATAATACGGCGACCAAAACTGAAAGATATAGCTGAAGAACACCACCAGGTGTCTTGTTACTAACGCTTCGGTTAATAAATCCCAGTGTCCTATTTGCCTTATTACGAACATTCATGCATTGATCCTTTTGTTTTAAATTCTTACTAATCATAACTCCCAGATCCCTTTCCCAATCCGACTTCGCAATCTCAACACCATCATATCTCGTATCTAATCACACCAGCTGAGAGCTGATTAATTGACTCTTGGGAATTTTTTTTTTTTTAATTAACACATATGATTAGTGAACAACTTCTTGGAATGTAAAATTCTTAGGGATAGGTTAGGTGAAATTAAGAGGTACATCTAATTACCTGCACTGAAACTGAGAATTTGGAGCAATTATATTACTCTTAATACAGACGGCACCGCTCCTGTGCCAGGTAAGTCCACTACGGGCTCACCATAGCCCGTGCTACTTGGAACTTGTTCCGAGTAGCTGAATCTATAACAACAACAACATACCCTTAATATAATTGTCCAGGTATTATGGGATTGAATGTAGATGGGCGCTGCTTAGAATGGACCTAAGTAGGCCGTTAGAGTAGGCAGTGTGGTCGCCTTACTGTGTACACCACCAGACCATCTCCAGTGATGCGCCCTCTCGCTATGTTTCAGACAGGAGCACATCGTCGACTACACAGGCCAGACACACTCTCAAGGTACGTCCACGACCATTTGTCATTCTTAGTTCTTCTAAATCTGAATTAATTTCTTTAATTTGTATGTTTCTAATAATTGCATTAGTCCAAAGTCTAATGTATGACCTTCTGTCCTGCGTGACAGTGAATACCAGCATTATCCTCACTTTAATAAGACTTTATCAAAATCCTCAGATTAGGCAAAATTGTAATTAATTTTGTCAATAAAGATAATAATAATACCATTTGTCATACGCGCACAGTTTTGTTGTTCTCGTAAACTTTTTTGTTTTCCATTCATATACTCTAAAGTTCCATTAGCCTAATAGTATCACTATTGCAATTTGCAATATCTATGCAATTTGCATTGCTTATTTTGTAATGCTTTGGGCGCTGCAAAGTATTTTTTTTCAAAGTATATTTGATTTATGACTAAACAAAATTTTTAGAAAATATTATATTATTTTGAAATTGGAATAAATAGTGTATATTTACACTATTGATCGGGGACACACTATTGATGGTCGGGGATTGAACGCTGCAAAGTATTTTTTTTCAAAGTATATTTGATTTATAACTAAACAAATCTTTTAGAAAATATTATATTATTTTGAAATTGGAATAAATAGTGTATATATAAATAACTCTCTAGCACGTCCCAATTTTGCTTCGGATAAATTGACGTGTTGGTGTTAATTTTAGCTTTAAATGCATTTGATTGTTAATTTTTAAACATTGATAACCGACAAAAGATAGTTACTCTAACAGTCTTAAAAGGTCAAGAGTCAAAAGGTTATTATAAGACTAAGAAGAGTATAGTGCTGTATTAAAAATAAAGATTATTAAACAAAACATCTAATTATACAAGTGGCATAAACAATTTTGAATTGGATGACCACTTTCGTGGGGTCGTGCGTTGGTTGGAGAGGCGGCGTGTGTAGGAGAATGGAATGGAACTATCAGGGGGAAAGCTGATTGATTGATTGATGAAGATTAAGCCACCCAAAAGGTGGCACGGGCATGAATAGCCCGTAAGTGGTGGTCCTTTTGAGCCATTACCAGTATCAAGAGCTGATACTGGAGATCTGTGAAGGTGCGACTGCACCCTGCGTGACGGGACATGTCTCCCGTGAGGGGGAAAGCGCCAAGCCATTACGACTATATAGCACTTGGAAGAGGTCAGGATAAGGATTTGGGATGGGACGGGGAAAGGAATGGTGCCCAAGCACTTGGACGGTCGGGGATTGAACGCCGACCTGCATAAAGCGAGACCGTCGGCCAGGCCATAACAACGAGCTGGACACACTGAATCAAAGCTAAACGAACACGTGGAGTTTTCGTTCGTATTCATAGCTCAGTGTCTTTAATGTGTTCGTTTTTTAATAATACTTTTCGCCCTCTTGCATGCATTCACCTAGATGAGTTTGCAGGGTCGAGGGTCATATAAAACCCTCTCTTTCGAACTGTTAATAGTTTAATGTAGTAATACTTTCATCTCTTTTTTTTCTTTCTATCATATTTACATTTAAAATTGTCTATCGAGCTTGCATCGGCCACATCTTCTTGTAATCCCTTTAGTTAGAACCCTTGTGCTAAAGTAAGTCTTGGTGACATGTGTGACTTGCAGGCGATGAGTCACAATAACGTGTCTAAAGTATGTTGATCAGACCACACACTAGAAGGTGAAGGGACGACGACGTTTCGGTCCGTCCTGGACCGAAACAATCTCAAGTCGATTGTTTAGTCATAAATCATATGACCATTCTCAATCGACTTGAGAATGGTCCAGGACGGACCGAAACGTCGTCTTCCCTTCACCTTCTGGTGTGTGGTCTGGTCAACATGTGTGACTTACGTTGTGTCTATGTTCCTGCCTTCTGCTGAGCCTCACTTCCAGCATTACTTCTGTACCAGCTGTACATCTGAACCTATAAAGCTCATAGCTGCTACTCCTACGTCAGCAACAGTCATCCCAACGTCAGCACATTACCCAGGAGTCAGTACCACCGGCCGTTGCTCCTCAACCAATAAATCCAATTCAACCAGTTCAGTTCCAGTTCAGCCAGTTCAACCAGTTCAGCCGACCATCAACATTTGGTCCGGGAGACATCTCCTGTCACGCAGGGTGCAGTCGCACCTCCACAGATCTCCAGTATCATCTCTTGATACTGGTAATGGCTCAAAATGGCCACCACTTACGGGCTATTCATGCCCGTGCCACCTCTTGGGTGGCTTAATCTTCATCAATCAGTTCAGCCATTACATTATATTCATGCCCGTGCCACTTCTTGGGTTACAGGCTATTCATGCCCATGCCACCTCTTGGGTGGCTTAATCTTCATCAGTCAGTCAGTTCAGCTACTCAGTATTACTTTACAGTCATATAAATCAAAGAAGAATTTGCAAAATTCGAAAATGTAGACATAGTCATCTGAAAATTGTATGGAAAACTATATAAACGAGATATTTATGCTTGAAAATTTGTACAGTATGTCTAAGTTCAAGTATGCGCCTTCAGTGGAGTATTCTCCAATGACGAAAGCGAAGTCTATGACAAATACAACTTTATTTTTATAAAGCTTGACCCCAGACTCGGCAACTGGCTAGAACCAGTTGAGTACCTTAGCCACTTAAAATGTAGTTAGTTTAGTTCATTTATCATGCACCCCCCCCCCCCCTCACTGTCTGGCTTGTTGCCCCCGTGAGGGGGCTTGGTGGGCAGCAGCCGGAGTGTGATGCTCCGTAGGTCAGTCCTCTGTCCTTTTGCAGCCTTATGCTCCTGCTGCTGCCTTTACCAATTTTGCCAGGCCCCTTTTCCTTTTACTCGTGTTTCATTTTTCTCCCCCCTCTTCTCCTATCTAATTGTCATTTCCTGCCGACCTTTTGCCTGTTTTGATTATTCTTTCGACCTTCTTTTGTTTTGACGCCCGGGTGTTTGAGGAGGCATACTCTTGCACCCGTAGAACTGTAGTACCCAACGTCTCGAGCGAGGGGACCCTTTTATTGTCAATCCTCCTTTCGTCACTGAACCCGCCCTTGACGGACTCACGGTTCTTAAGGTGGCGTTTGTGGGGCGTATACTCACGACGCACCCCTGGGGGGCCCCGGCAAGATCGGCGATAGCTTCTTGTTGGGTGTCCTGCCTCTAATTGTGGCTCCATGGTGGGTGTGGGGGCACATTCGTGAATGAAAGTTTTTCCTCGTTTTCATGGCTGATAATGTTTCCCTTATATTTTCTCAGGCTCGTGGGGTGGGAGACCAAGCCCCCGAGTCGGACTGTGTTGGAAGACCAGGCCCTGTAGCCCCTGCTGCAGTGGGCCCCGACGACCTGACTACTCCCCTCATCTCCCCTCCCTCCTCTGCGGTAGGGTCGAGTCCCCAGCCCCCAGTGGTGACCACCTCGTCCCCTGGCATGGCTCCGTCTCTCATTGTGACTACTGTGCCTTTTACCCCCATGAACTCCGGGGGTTCTCAACGCCGTTCCCGCCACAGCCGCAGTCTGGTGGCAAACCTTTGAACCTTTTCCAGTTTAGTCTTATCCTAGATTAGATATGGACTCCATGCTGGGGGCTGCATACTCCAGGATTGGCCTGACATGTGTGGTATACAAAGCTCTGAATGATTCCTTACACAAGTTTCTAAATGCCGTTCTTATGTTGGCCAGCCTGGCATATACCGCTGATGTTATCCTCTTGATATGGGCTGCAGGGGACAGGTCTGACGTGATATCAACCCCCAAGTCTTTTTCTCTCTCTGACTCCTGAAGAATTTCATCTCCCAGATGATACCTTGTATCTGGCCTCCTGCTCCCTACATCTATCTTCATTACATTACATTTGCTTGGGTTAAACTCTAACAACCATTTGTTTGACCATTCCTTTAGCTTGTCTAAGTCTTCTTGAAGCCTCAAGCAGTCCTCCTCTGTCTTAATCCTTCTCATAATTTTGGCATCGTCCGCAAACATTGAGAGAAATGAATCTATACCCTCTGGGAGATCATTTACATATATCAGAAAGAGGATAGGACCGAGTACAGAGCCCTGTGGGACTCTACTGGTGACTTCACGCCAATCTGAGATCTCACCCCTCACTGTAACTCTCTGCTTTCTATTGCTTTGGTACTCCGTTATTCACTGGAGCACCTTACCAGCTGCACCTGCTTGTCTCTCCAGCTTGTGTACCAGCCTCTTATGCGGTAATGTGTCAAAGGCTTTCCGACAATCCAAGAAAATGCAGTTTGCCCAGCCTTCTCTTTCTTGCTTAATCTTTGTCACCTGGTCATAGAATTCTATTAAGCCAGTCAGGCAAGATTTACCCTCCCTGAACCCATGTTGGCGATTTGTCACGAAGTCCCTTCTCTCCAGATGTGTTACTAGGTTTTTTCTCACGATCTTCTCCATCACCTTGCATGGTATACAAATCAAGGACACTGGCCTGTAGTTCAGTGCCTCTTGCCTGTCGCCCTTTTTGTATACTGGGACCACATTCGCCGTTTTCATATTTCTGGTAGGTCTCCCGTCTCCAGTTTCCTATTATACACTATGGAGAGTGGCAAGCAAAGTGCCTCTGCACACTCTTTCAGTACCCATGGCGAGATCCTGTCTGGACCAACAGCCTTTCTAACACCCAGATCCAGCAGGTGTCTCTTGACCTCCTCTCTCGTAATTTCAAACCCTTCCAAGGTCACCTGGTTTACTTCCCCCTCTCCTAGCACAGTGACCTCTCCTTGTTCTATTGTGAAGACCTCCTGGAACCTCTTGTTGAGTTTTTCACACACACCTGTGTGTGTGTGTGTGTACTCACCTAATTGTGCTTGCGGGGGTTGAGCTCTGGCTCTTTGGTCCCGCCTCTCAACTGTCAATCAACAGGTGTACAGATTCCTGAGCCTACTGGGCTCTATCATATTTACATTTGAAACGTGTGTGTGTGTGTGTGTGTGTGTGTGTGTGTGTGTGTGTGTGTGTGTGTGTGTGTACGTACATGTGAGAAGAAGAGGCACACGTGTACAGTATTTGTATTTTAAAGATTTTAAAATAATAGTTTTGGCATTTATGGCTTCTGTGGGTAGGGGATTCCATGGGTTTATAACTGTGGGTGAAAAAGCATCTCCTGTTTTCAGTCGTACATTGAGGCTTGTTGAGCTTGAAACTGTTACATCTGTTTGTGTTACATCTGACCTTCTGAAGAAATTGTCCGGATCAACATCCTCCAAATTGTTCCGTATTTTAAAAGTTTTGGTGAGATCCACTCTGTCATATCTCGTTTGCAGTGTTGTTAACCTTGAGACCCTCAACAGTTCCTGCTACGAGTTTATTTTTTATCCTGATGTTGTGTTCATTTATGAATGCTTTGGTGGAAAAATATTGATTTGCTTTAAGTGGCTAAGCTAATGTGGTTAATATCAACAGAGTCAAAGGCGGAGAAGAGTACCAATCATTGTCTCGTGGCGGGGCTGGAGACCATCGAGCAGTACAGATCATATCTCCACCACACCGAGAATACCTGTGCGAAAATAGTAAGTCTCTCGGGCTGGATCGATAACTTGTTGAAGCTTTAGTGGCCTTTTGTCATATGGAGAACACAACACACTTGGAATGGTGCATTTATGAGTCATTATTATATCATTCATTAGAATAGCAAAGTATTGTTCTTTAAACTTTATATTTTTATCTATCATGCTGCAACAAGGACTTATGTCTGACCTCATTTCCAGAATATGTTGTAATTGTACACTTCCAAGAACTTGTATTGTAAAGTAGAACCCTTGATGTGTTGAGGACTAAGCAGAACACCATACCACTCATGATGTTTCTCTCTTTAATGATCACATTTTCCTTCTCCCCCCCCCCCCATAGAATCACTGCCCATTGTATCTCTATCATCTATCATCTTTGACTGGTTTTTCTTGTGTTACACTGAATACTTGCAACTGTTTATTTACCTGAATTTATCTGTGTTTACTTGAGGACCACCGTCCTTAGTGACCTTGACAAGGGAAGGAAGCCAGCAGCTTATCAAAGTTCCCTCCATTGTTCCTGAGGATATTTTCCATACGATTTTTGAACTAAACTACATACTGTAATATCTTGGCATTTATGGGTTTGGTGTGCAGGTAGTTTTATGGGTTTATATCGCTATGGATGAAAAATATATCTTGTGTTCTGTCCTACATTGCAGCTTGTTGAGCTTGAAGCCCTGTGCCGAACTTTAACCCTGGGCCTCCTTAAACTGTGCCGAAATGTCTAGCCCTCTCAGAAATCAAACCCATTACCAATTGGTTGAGAGCCACTTGCACTAATCACTGCACTATGTAATCGTAATCATTCGTACATTATTTTTGTCACGTTTGCAGGTACAGTTTGGGGGCAAGCCACCTGCTCCTGGTGATGGAAAAAAGTTTGTGTGTCTAGACAAGAGGTTCAACATTAAGCCCGGTAACTGTACCGTCTTCTCCTTTGGTATCAACAATGAGTGGTCCTTTGAGGATGATTTTGCCAAATTTGGTTGCAAGGTGAGAGACAATGACATGGACATTTCCCAAGTAGCACAAGTGATTCTTCAGTTTACTTATTAAGTGCATGCTTGAGATGCTTGCTAATTTGAGTCGTAGGCTTCATATATAAATTTTTTTGATACATCGATACTATATTATATTCTAGTTATTTTAACATGTGATGGATCTTACACTTAATGTAATTGTTCTACATTGAATTAACTTATCTTGTGGTCCTTGTATAAATCCTGAAATTTAATCAAGAATTTACTATCCAAACAGACTTTACCTGAATTTAGCTCTAGTGGCATTGACGAAGACAGGAAGCTGAAAGCTTGTCAAAGATCGCCCCATTTGCCATAATGAATAATCCTCAAATTATGCTACAATGTACCTGTGGATAACCCTTAAATTTACTTCAATGTACTATACCTACTAATCCTGTTAAATTTCTTCAAAATCCTTCTTATACACTGTATTTTTTATACTTTCTTACAATGCAATTTTTATACTTTATTACAATGTATTTTTATGCTTTTTTACAATGTATCTGTAAACATTTTTTCTGTGGGGAGCCTCGTCGACTCCCCGGAGCTTTGCCAGGCTGATATGCTAATGTCAGACTTTGGCATCAGTCATGTGTATGGAATTCTAGGGCCCACCGGGGACCACGGCCAGAACCTGGCCCCTTCAGAGAGACAAGGGGAGCAATGGCCAATAGAAACCCCTGTGTGGTTGGAAGCATTCTATGTCTGCCATCGACCGGGTCAACCATCCAGAAAGGTAAGCATTCCAAAACAAACCCCTGTTCTGGTTAAAATTGCTACCAAAAGCCGAACTAGTGGATAGAACTCCCCAACAGAAAACAAGCAAACTAGTATAACGTCACACGTCACCGCGCCGCTGTCTGCACAGCTCCCCCCTCCCAGGGAGGGGAAAGGGGGAGCCCCAGACCTCTCACGCCGACTATCCACCCATCAGTTCTTCGGCTGATGCTATAGGCACCGGTTGTGTGCTCCGGCTCCATTAGTTGTTTCAGCACTGTACCTAGAGTGTGGTGTCTGTCTTCTAGGTGGTGCGTGAGCCGGGAGTGAGTCCAGTACTCGGGCTGCATGCGCCTAGGGTTCCCTTTCCTAGGTGCACTGTAAGTACTGCCCTTGGGGCTTGGGGCCACCTTCCACAAGTTCCTTGGGTTCTGCCCCTGCTAGACCGTTTACTGCTTGGTTTTCGGCCGCTCTTTGTGTGCTCGGGTGTTCTGTCTCCCTTGTTCGCCTTAGGGTAAGGGGCAGTTTTGCATTGGTGGGGCGCAGGGTGCTGAGCAGCCTGTTTTCACCTATATGGCAGCCGGCTCTGTTCTGCCTAGGTACGCTGTCCTCTTGCGGGGTTTTGTTTTTATTTTTGTTTATCTACCTGGTGGGGGTCTGCCTTCGTTCTTACCCCCTGTGTCCCTTGTGTTCTGAGTATTATTCTGGTGATTTTCCCTAGCTGCTAGGTCCCCGTGAGTGTACACGTCCTGGGGATTCAGTTCGTAGAAAGTTGATTGGTGCTTGGTTGGTCGGGCTGGGGGTGCGTCGTGTTTTGTGTTTAGTGGCGGCCCTTCGCTGTTATTTGTGTGCCGAGGCCTCTATGTCCGGGGCGCACTTTGAGTTGATCCGGTTCCGTTCTTCCCTGTTCGCGGGTGAAGGTGTCCCGGGTTGTCCACCGTGTTATTGCGGCTAGCCTGCCTGTGTTTTTCCCCATGCCCATGACGTTCATGGCTTCGCTGCTCTTACTGCCGTCTGGGCGGCGTGTCCTTGCTGTCATTCGGGCACGGATCTTTTGGTGTTCATACAGGGACCTTGCTGCATGTTGTCTCGTGTTGTTCCCGGGTCCTAGCTTTCGGGGCTGTCACCTTGGGTTGGCGTTTGCTGCCGGTTGTCTCGCTTCCGCTGAGGGGTGCATGGTGTCACTGGGTTCGACCCCCAGGGGCCTTGTGTCGGTTGCTGTGTCACTAGCTTCCTCTCTTGGCTGGGGGCTTAGTGACCAGTGCTCACTAGTCCAGCCAAGGGCGGTGGGGTCCGTCTTTGTCGGCCCACTGCACGGTGCGGGAGTTCGTCGTGGTGTGGTATTCGCTTTGGAGGGTTCGGGTCACCCCCGGATTGACAATCCGGCTCCATTCAGATTGCTTCACAGTGGTTCATTGCCTGAACTGAGGGTGTTCGATGCGATCCTTGGCTCGTTGGGGCTGGTCGCTTCAGGTGATTCGTCTGCTGAGTTCTAGGGGTTTGGCTCTTCTAGCCGTTCATGTCTGGAAGGGGGGTGTCCAACGTTATGGCGGCGGACAGCCTGTCCCAGTTCATTCCCCTATCCATGGAATGAACTGTCGACACTGACTCATTCAGTTGGCTCTGGCAGACGTTCGGGTGCCCGGAGGTGGAGCTCTTCGCGTTGGTGTGGTTGAGGTGTCTTCCGGTATATGTGATGCCCTTTCCAGACCGCGAGGTCATTGGGGTCGATACCTTTCAGCAGGACTGGTCAAGGTAGGGGTTCCTGTACCTCTTTCCCCTGGTTCAGCTGTTGCTGCAGGTCCTGGCTCGCTTGGAGACTTACCAGAGACGGGTAGTCCTCTTGGCCCCATGGTGGTCAGTCCAGCCTTGGTTTCAGGCACTGCCTGCTCGGTGTCCAGACCCGGAGGTTTTTCTGCTGCTCCTCCTTTTTCAGCAGATTGGTCCGGTCCTCTACGAGACTGGTTTGATCTTTTCCTCGAGTCTAAGCATTTGGTCTTTCTGTCTTGAGTCTATCACCATCTGTATGGTGATCAGGTGTTTTTTTTATGGTGTCCCACCTGCTGGCTTCATCTCGGCAGCAGTATAAAGTTTTGTGGTGGTCCTTCCGGTTCCTTTTGTCTTTCCGTAATTGTACTATACTTCTCTTTAGGTTAAGGTTGTTTTGTCCTTTCTCTTGTGGCAGTTTCAGGACCGTTATCTTATACCGAATATTGTCACCTCGTATTGTGCGGCATTGGCGGAGCCGCTGCAGCTTGCTTTCGGTATTGATGTTGCTTCTGCACCGTTTCCCAAGCTGTCTCGATTGTTGTTTCACCTCCGGCCTGCTCATGCGCCATCTGAGCCATCCTGGTCTTTGGACAGTGTGCTCTCTTTCCTCTCTTCTTGGTTTGTTGTGGTCCCTTTGGTTCAGGATTGTTTTTCAAAGGCTCTTTTCTTGTTGGCCTCTCAGTCGGGTTGGAAGCTTCATGCTCTCCTCCGGCGCAGGTGTTTCTGCTCTTTTGGTCGAGGTGATAGGTTCATTTGTTTGCAGCCGTTTCCTTCTTTTCTGGCGAAAAATGAGACTGCTGCTTTCCGGAGGGGTCCTGGGTTGTTGATGCTTGGTTGATCAGTCCGGGGGTGCATCATGTGTTGTTTCCGGTTGCGGCTATCTGCCATTATTTGTACGCCACGACCTCAGTGACCGGGGACGTGCTTTGGATTGATCTTGTTTCTCTTCTTTCCTGTTCTAGGGTTCAGGTCTCTCTCGTCGTCCACAGGGTTATTTGGTCTAGCCAGCCTGCGGTCTATATCCGTGCCCATGATGTTCGTAAGTTTGCTGCGTTGGCTGCCGTCTTCGTTAAAATGTCCTGGGCTGATATTCTGGCGCGGGGTTTATGATGGTCGAGCAGGGTCCTACCTGCACACTACCTCATTAATGTTCCTGGGTCTAGCCAGGCCTGTGTCACTTTGGGTCAGCAGTTGCAGCCTGTTGCCCGTAGTCTTGTCTTCGAGTTGAGGTGCAAGCACCGACTGCCTCCCAGGTAAGACCCTCTAGTGTTTGTCTTTGGTGATGTGGCTCTGGGGAGTCGAAGGGGCTGCCCCTAGAAAACCAGCATTAAATGTAATGAAACGCCATATTCTGGGGAAGACCAGGAAGCTCCTCGGCAACTACCCCCCTTCCCCTGGTGGGCGTTTTTTAGCGTGTTATGACATTCAGCCTCGAACTGGAGGGTGGATCGCCTGTGTGGTGGATCTGGGGCTCCCCCTTCCTCCTCCCTTGGAAGGGGGGAGCTGTGCAGCAGACATGTGGCGGGCTCGTGTGACGTCATGCTTGTTTATTCGTTTTTATTTGGGAAGTTCTGTCAACTCGTTTGTCTATTTTAATTGTTTTAACCAGAATTGGGGTTTGTTTTGAGGCACTTATCTTTCTGGGTGCATGGCCCGGTTGATGGCAGACATAGAATGCTGTAAATGCCATGTGCATTTCTATAGGCCATTAATTGCTCCTCGTGCCTCTCTGAGGGGGCCAGGTTCTGGCTCGTGGTCCCCGGTAGGCCTAGAATGCCATTCACACTGATGCCAAAGTCTAATTATATACATATCAGCTTTCTGAAGATGAAGTCTCCATTCACTTAAATCTATTTGGGTAATATTTATTAATGATAATACTTAATAATATATCAGAAGTAAGCTAATACATATGGATTGTTAAATAAAATTAGAAAATGATATATAGTTTTTATTATTGGAAAGTTAGTCAAACATGTTTGGGTTGACAGGTGTACGCATTTGACCCCACCATGGGTAAGGAGGATCACCAACGGTCCGCCAACGTTCACTTCCAGGCTGTGGGCATCGCTAACTACAAGGGCACAAAGAAGATTGGTATGGGTAACAACTGGGACATGCGAAGGGTGAGTCTCTTGTCTTAATAAATGTATTAATGCTGTAGAAATATTCATGATTAAACTTATATTTAAGGCAGGATAAACATGCAGTAGTGTACTAATAAATTGGTCATTAAATGCAAATGGTATTTAATAATAATAATAATAATAATAATAATAATAATAATAATAATAATAATAATAATAATAATAATTTATTTAGGAAAAGTACATACATAGTTGCAGAGTTAGAGTACAAACATTCTTTTTGATTTAAAGATAGAGTTAGTACATACAATACCTAAAGCCACTAGTACGCATAGCGTTTCGGGCATTTGAGGATCTACTGTTAAGGTTTCAAAATTAAAATCATCAGGTAAATTATAAAATAGTCAATATTATAAATATTCTAATGAGGTGTTCCCATCGCCCACACAAATGTTTAATGGAGGCGAAGAGAATGAATTAAGGAATATACACATAATGTGTGACATAATCAGGAAGAGCATTGACAAACTAAAAGACTCAGAAGATTCAGGTGTGGATGTTATTCAATCCAAAGTCATAAAGGACCTAGCAGAGGAACTTATGCCGACTCCTGAAACTGCTTATCAGAAAATCTCTGGACCAAGGGATAGCTCCCATAGATTGGAAATATGAAAATATTACCCCTATTTTCAAAAAAGGCAGAAAGAGCTCGGCAGAAAACTACCATTCGATCAGCTTGTTATCACACATCTGCAAGCTCATGCCCTGCAAACACACAATGTAACTGTCCCTATTTTCCGCTTGTTACAACTTGTAATAAAGTTGATACAGTACATCTTGTTATAACGTTTTTATGATGTATTAGAATGTTGTTACAACTCGTTATATTGGTTGTTACAACTTGTTATATTGGTTGTTACAACTTGTTAGGAGGTGTTAAAACTTGTTCAAACATTGAAGCAACATCATAATTTCATTGTGTGTTTGGCAGGTGGATAGCTTGCAGCTCTCCATGAAAGGGAAGGAATCCGAAGGGATGGAATCATTCACCATCTCACGGTAAACAATCTTGTAAAATAAATGCAACATGGCTTTGTTAAAATATATCCTACCTTGCAAACCTCTTCAAATTTTTTAAAACAGTAACCAGCTATTGAGACAAAGGACTTTCAGTGGCTATAGTGTACATAGCTTTTTACTACAGCTTTTGATAAGGTACAACGTAAAAGACTAGCAAGGAAATTACAGTCACTTGTAATAAATGGTAGAATACTAAAATGGCTAAAACAATGGTTAAAACAAAAAATACATTGAGTCATGTTTAATTGAAATGAATCCGACTGGAGAAATGTGGTGAGTGGGGGTACCATAGGAGTCTATTTTGGGGTCAACCATTTTTGGTATATGCATTAATGACAGATGAGAATATTACAAACCACATTATCAAATTTGCAGATGACACAAAGATCTTTGGTAAAGTGGGAAATGAAAATGATATTGAAGCCTTACAAAGAGATCTACTGAACTCCACAAATGGTCAGAAGACTGACAAATGCTTTTTAATATATAAAAATGCAAGACTTTGCATGTGGGGCATAACAACCCACTTCACATCTACCAAATTAATAACATTACCCTGCAACAGATTGATGAAGAAAAGGACATTGGAGTCAAAATCCACCATTCACTGAAAGTTGTAAAACAGGTTGGAACATTAGAAAAAAAGGAATAGTTAAGCATACTTTTAACTTTAAGGGAAAAAAGGTAGTGATTCAAATATGTGTTCTGGTGTGCCCCTACTTTGATTATTGTATCCAAGCATGGAGACCTCATCTTCAGAAGGACATAGCTGCTGTAGAGGAACTACAACACCAGGTGACAAGGGTTAGAATACTGGGCAGCAGCATCAACTACATGATTCACTGTCCACTGCAGGGTATCCAGTGATAACTGGAGACCTGTGATAGAATCCTGGGCAGAGTTGGTTGACTAGATATGATCTCTTCACTGTTCACTCCAGTGTGAATTGGCAGCTCATGTTCTGTAAAAACCTGTAGGGTTAGGTTTTAAAATGAGCTTAGTGAGCTTAATCTGAGCTTAATCTGCAGGGAATAGTCAGAGGACTTCTGTTCATGTACTCTCATGTTAAAAAACAAGTAGAGTATTTAGTGTAGTGTAAGCATTACTTCCTCTGCCAGTTTCTTGGATGTTCCCTTGAACTAAGAGACAGTACTGCTTGGCTTGGTTCTCAGAACCTTTAACTCAAGCCTGATATGAACTTAGGATATAGTCTTATCAGGACTATAAAGAAAAGGTTAAGGAATACTAGAAAATCTTCCTAAAGTCATCATTCATATTTCCTTTCCTCAGGTTGATCGCTTCGAGAACTTGGTGAACCAGCTGGGACTCGCGGGTCAGGTGATCGACTACGTGAAGCTGGACGTGGAGCTGTCGGAGGTGGACTTCCTGCAGGATATGCTACTTAACTCTCCACACGTCCTCAGGAACATCAAGCAGATCGCTATGGAGGTTCATGATGACTATTTCAAAGGTTAGATTTCTTAATTTTACACAAGCATTCGAAGTATTCTAATTTATAATAATTCATATTTCATGATGGCTGATTTTGTTTAAATCTAACTTTAGGAAAGCTGTTTATTCTTCTTATTTATTGATTTACATGACGGCCACTAACTCTAGTGATCTTGACAAGAACAGGAAGCTTGCGGCTTGTCAAAGGAACCCCCCATTTGCCTCCCCCCCCCCATCCCCTCATTTGCTTGCCATGATCACTGACTGGGCATACAGGCATGAGCTCAAACTAGTGAAGACTGTCTTATAAATAGGCATTCACACTTGGACTCTTTCTATATTCACTAATTGCAAACAACTAATGGGAATCAAAGAGTTACTAAATATTCATGATATACTGTAGCATATGAATTTACCCGAGGGCTCGTGGCTTGTTAAAAGTCCCCGCCATTTGTCCTGATGATTTTATCCAGCTGGGTTTTGAAATGCAGCATAGTTCTAGCATTTGTGGCTTTGTCATGTAGGTGTTTCTGTGGGTTTATAACCCTATGGGTGAAAAAGCTTTTCCTGTTTTCTATCCTACATTGTGGCTTGTTGAGCTTTAAATTGTTGCTCCTTGTTTGTGTTACATCTGGCCTTTTTAAGTGGTCTGATCAATATCCTCCAAATTTTTCAATATTTTAAAAGTTTATGAGATCATTGCTGTCTTGTCTGATTTGCAGTGTTGTTAGCCCTGTGGCCCTCAACCATTCCTGGTATGAGTTGACTTATTTTGGGGTTGAACTTTTTGCCAAAGGTGATATGTGTCTCTGAAGATGAGGTCTCCAAGCTTGGGTACAATAGTCCAAGTAGGGGTTCACCAGAGATTTGTTCAGTTGAATAATGAACTTCTTTTCCTTGAGGTCAAAGATTCACTTAACTATTTCTAGGATTTGGTTGGCATTTTTTTTAGCTGTAGCTCCCATTTGTTGTGCAACTTTCAGTGATTGGTGGATTCTGACTCCAGGGTTTTTATCATCAGTCTACTGGAAGGTGATTTTTGTGATTTGGTAGTTGTGATTTTCATTGTTAGCTTCACATACAAGGTCTTGTATTTTTTTATTCCTGTATTAAAAAACATTTGCAAGTCTTCTGGCTATTTGTGGAGTTCATGTAGATCTCCTTGTAAGGACATAATATCATTTTCATGACCTGCTATAACATAATCTTAGTGTCATCTACAAAATTGATGATGTGGTTTGTAATATTCTCATCAAATAGTAATTTATAATAGTTACAATTTATTTAAGCAAAAGTACATACATAGAATACATAAACAGTGGAGGATTCATTGGTAAGACGAGCACAATACCTAAAACCCCAAATATGAAAAATAAAGGGTTGGCCCCAAAAGGGAACCTTGCAGTACCCCACTACACATTTCTCAGATTCATTTTCATTTGGGACAACTCTTTGCTTTCTTTGTTTTAACCATTGTTTAATCCATTCTAGTATTCTACTCTTTTTTTTTTTTAATAGCATTTTTGCTTTCCTTAAGTTACACTCTTGGGATATCAGAAAGATACTTGTTTCTTGTGTGATGCCAATGGGTTCTGCTACAGCCTTGAAGGAAGTGCTTAAGGTCAGGATTAGTATTGCAGTGCATAGTTTTGCACATGTAAAGCACACTTGCGAAGATGTGCATTGACTTGATACTTAACATATTTAAGGATTTCAGTAAGGGAGCTGAATGCTGTTAGGGCCTGGGGTTTGTAATAGCTTTTATTGCCAATTTATGCTGAGTAATTAGTGGTTGAGGGTAATTTTGGGTTGTAGATCCCCAGGCACAGATACCATAAGTGAGATATGGATAGATGAGAGAATAGTGTTACCACGGCAGAATGTGGCATGTAGTATTTGATCTTGGAGAGAACGTCTACAATTTGAGATACGTATTTTGCATTTTGTATAAAGCAATATTTTGCATTTTGTATATGGCAGTGGAAGTTCAGCTTAAGTAATGAGATTGATGGCAAAGTACGGTAGACTCTGAGAAAAACAAATGCTATAATTTTGTTTCTAGGTGACCTGAGTCAGACAAGCAGACAACAAGTATTCTGGCCTTACTTCATGCTGCTCAGGTGTCAAGACTTCCGACTGATCCAGTCCCGTAACGCAGGACGGTGGCGAGAGGTGGTTTGGGCCCGGGAGGTCAAGTGGTAGCCCCGTCATTCAGTGGGATGTGGTTTAGGCCTGGAAGGTTAACTCGTAACCCCTGCTCTCCTGCCCACATCACCACTGTGCTATCACATTCACTTTTTAGTGTTTAAATTGCTATAGTGCCTTAGAGAGAAGTATCAATGACAAGATATTAATGCATCCCATTATATATTGACATAGAGTAATGAAATAGGATCATCTAGATTATATAAATAAATATTTATTATATTAATTTTTTTTATATGAGCACACTTTTGTCTGCGAGCTAATTGTATATGTTTTACAGTCTTCAAGTGTTCATTTTAAAGCATTCATGATTATGCATAACTATGTTCATGATTGTTTTAAAATTTTAATAACTGTTTCATTGTAATATTTGGTTACAGGTTATTAATCATATAAGTTAATCATAAAATCATAATTATTATGATTAATAAAATCATAAAAAAAGTTAGCAATGAAATTCCTTGCACTGGTATATATTATACTGAAAATTTGTTGTCCACAGTTGTGGGGCCGAGTACTTGGGTAGTTTCTGATCTGAAACTTTTCCTTGATAGGTATAATAGAATCCATGAGCACCACACCAGAAATAAATATCTCTTTGATATCCCCAGAGTCAAACTAAATTGGTGCAAACACTCCATTCAAATAAAAGGACCTAGTCTTTGGAACTCGCTCCCAAACGCATAAAAAATTGTCCAACCTATGCCCTATTCAAAAGTAAAACCAAAAAAGTACCTAATTTCATCCTCATAGTTTCCCACCTTGTGCTTTAAACTTGCACTATATCTTGTACTACTCACTTCCTCAATGTTAACACCTAAGACATATATCTTACCAGTGTAATCACCTCTGTCAATTTATACTGTAGTTATATGTCGATATAAAACCTTGCTACAATGTACCTTTTCTTCTTACCTGATATGTTTTACCTGATTTACCTGTTAGATTAAGGATCTGCCCGAAATGCTGTGCGTGTTATTGGCTTTGCAAGAACGTACAAATATCAGTCTTATGTAATCTCACCAACCCATTGTACTGTAGTGTGAATGAATTATTATTATTATTATTATTATTATTATTATCTAACATGAATGGTAAGAAACACCCATAACAAAAAAATTATTGAAGAAGTCAGTTACAAAATATTTTCTTAATCGTATATTTCTTTTCAGTCCTTGAACATGCTCAATGCATCTAGGCAATACATAACGCCTATTAATACATAATGCTAGTTTAGGATATAGTGTAAGTTTTAAAAGGCCATAATAACAATTGTGTAAACACCATTTAATATTCCATTTTCAAGCTGAACAATTTCTAAACAGCTTAGTAGTATTAGGCATCCTGCAATCTCTGGAGACTATGTTGTTGCGTTCTGGTTGTCGAGGCTGGAGTGTCCTCTCCAGGGTGCAAAGCCTGGGTAGGTCGATAGGAAGGAGAAGCTGTTACCCACACAGCAGGTTTCCCCCTCTCCACATTGCTGAAATGTACTAATGGGAAGGCAAATGCAAATACGTTTGGTTCCAGCACCGTTGCAGGAGCTGCCAGAATGAGGTTGAAGTCAACAACGAACTGCCTTAAGGGCTCCAGCTTCGGATTTTTCCTCGAGATTGACTCCTGAAGCCCATCTCAAAAGTGGGTATGGCCGCGAGGCAGTGGAAGTTTGAACTCAGGGTTTTTCTTTCCCTAGATGAACTGCTTTCCTGGGCTGTCAAGTCCCATCTACCTGGAGCAGCTGGTTGTAAGGCGCCAGAGGTATGACCTCATGCACGAGGACGAGGACCTGAAGGGCCGCTCCTAGTACTACTCCTACAGCAGGCTGGTATCCTTGCTGAGGGTCTTGCAGAACCTCCTGTGGGAGGACTAGGAGTCCTCCAAGGACTACCACTCACAACACACAACTCAAATAATATAATAATAATAATATCATTATTATTATAATACCAATATTGCAATAATATATAATTATAATAATTGTATTATAATAATAATAATTTTTTTTTTTTTTGAGATATATACAAGAGTTGTTACATTCTTGTACAGCCACTAGTACGCGTAGCGTTTCAGGCAGGTCCCTGGAATACGATCCCCGCCGCGAAGAATCGTTGTTACAACCAAGTACACATTTTACTGTTGAGTTAAACAGAGGCTACAGTTAAGGATTTGCGTCCAGTAAATCCTCCCCGGCCAGGATACGAACCCATGACAAAGCGCTCGCGGAATGCCAGGCGAGTGTCTTACCACTACACCATGGAGACTAAATATATATTATTATAATACATTATATATCATTGCAATATTGATATTTATAATAATGATAATATTAATATTTAACTCTCAGCTTAAGATGAGAATTAATAAACAAACAAAATTTGTGTTGGTTGTATAAATCTAGAATTTGATTAATTATTTACAAATATGAGTTAAACTTACTATATTTTACATTTATTTATTTATTTTACTTTACTATATTTTTACATTTATTCATTTATTTATACAAGAAGGTACATTGGGTTTATGAGAGTACATAGCATTGATGTTTTTACATTCTTGTGAAGCCACTAGCACACATAGCATTTTGGGCAGGTCCTTAATCTAATAGATAATTTTAAGAAGGTAATTTCTAGTAAAATTGAAAAAAAATTTACAGGTACATTGTAAGAAAATTTGACAGATTAGTAGGTACATTAAAAATAAAATTTGATGGTTATCAACAGGTGCATTGTAGCATAGGATTATATAAAGTTATAATGCAGTAAAATATGCGTTCAATATAACAACCATGTTATACCGTGATAGCAATGATTACAATGGTAGAATTGTATGGCTTAGGTACATATATTGCAGGATTTTAAAACAAAAGGTAAAAAACTATGAAGATGAAATTAGGTACTTTTTAGTATTGTTTTTGAATGATGCAAAAGTTGGACAGCTTTTCAATTCAATAGGGAGTGAGTTCCATAGACTGGGTCCCTTTATTTGCATAGTGTTTACACAGATTAAGTTTGACTCTGGGGATATCAAAAAGATTTATTTCTGGTGTGGTGATTATGGGTTTTATTACATCTGTCCAGGAAGAGTTTCAGAACAGGGTTTACATTTAAGAACAGGATTTTGTAAATGTAATTGCCACAAGAGAATGTGTGGAGTGAGTTTATGTTTAGCATGTTTAGGGATTTAAACAGGGCGGGGCTGAATGTTGTCTGAAAGCAGAGTTTGTTATTGTTCTTACAGCAGATTTTTGCAGGGGTGATAATGGGCTTGAGGTAGTTTGCAGTAGTTGAACCCCTTGCACAGATACCATATGTAAGATAGGGATAGATTAGTGCATAGTATAGTGAGAGGAAAGCAGAGTTTGAAACACGATATCTGATTTTAGAGAGTATACCAACCATTTTTGAGACTTTCTTGGTTATGTGTTGTATGTGGGGTCTCTTGTCTAAGTATAGGCCAAGGAACTTTCCATCATTTTTATTGCTGCTGTTAACATTGTCTATCTGAAACTGAATTGCACTTGTTGATTTGCTTCCAAATAAAATGTAGTAGGTCTTTTCTATGTTTAGTGTGAGTTTGTTGGTTGACATCCATAGGTGTCGATCTTACATTGGTAGGATACTGTGGTTTAGTTGACATCCCAGAGTGAGATTGCCATTTGTGTGCAGAGATGAACATTTAAATATAGAGGATTCAAAATGACTACTTCTGGAAGGTTAAGTGAAGCATGAGATGAAAGAACTTTAATTTTTTTTAATGTAAGTGATGAAGCTAGTAACCATCAACATATATATACGAACTGTAATGTATATTAATAAAGAGTAAAGGACTCTTTAATCTAAAGCCATGTGATAATATTACATGGCTGGTATGTATATTTAGAATTTGTAATCTTTATAAAGCCTTTGATTATGCTCAGCAATTTTTATCAATCTTGTATCTAAATGAAGAAGAGATAAGGCATAATATCAACAGTAATGTACTGTACTGTGGTCTTAATGATGTTTTCAAATTTATATTATAATTTTACTAGTGTTTTGATAGTTTGTAGAGTTTACCAAACAATTCTTAATTGTTTGGTAAACTCTAAATTCTTAATTGTTTGTATAACTTAGCACTAGTGACTCCTCTGCCTCTCCTTCGACCCTTTGTCGTCTTGATGCTCTGCACTGCTGGGTTGCGTCTCGGGTCTAGTCTCTTTCATTCATCCCCTATCCAGAGCTTGTATGTTAAAATTGGCGTCTTGTTACAGGATCATAGAGATCGTTACTGCCTTCATTACCTCATAAGGTCTCTGCAACATCCTCATTTTCACTTTTAGCGGTCTTTGGCCAGTAGGTCTTCTTCCCTTTCACCACCTTCCGTTTTCTTTAAGGATGTCTCCCTTACAAGCCTCCCTTTTGGTTGGTGCTGGCAATGTGTCTCCTTGTGTTGTTCTATCCTTGCCCTCATGGAGGGTCTCACTTGCAAAGTTTTGTAAGACTTTGACCTGCATTGTAAAGGCTTCTACTCCTCCAGTTGTTCTGAAATCTTTTACTTTAACATTTTTTTCAAACTAATTCTGTTACCCTCTTCACAGATGGGTCTAAGTATGCAACACTGTCGGCAGACTACGTGTATGTACTCTTTTCACATCAAACCTGTATGTGCCGCCTACCTCTGGTGGCTAGCATCTTCACGACTGAACTGTATCTGATTTTGTATGCTCTTTGTCAACAGATTTTCCATCGTTAACGCTTCTTTCTTTCTGCAGTCGTCTCATGCAGTGCTCTCATGGTTCTCGAGTTGATTAATCCTATGCATCATGTGGTAGTGGAAATCCAATATTGGCTGTTTCTAATCTCTAGCAGATTTAAGACAGTTGTTATACTAGATTCCCAGTCATATTGGTATTCCCCTAAATGAGCATGCGGACACTGCCACTAAGGAGGCTATCTGCACTTACGATATTTCCCAAAAAAGTATTCCTTATTCTAATTTTTACCCTTTCATTTATTCATTCCTTAACCCATGCCAGTTGGCAGGGTTGTTGGCCTTATGTTACTGTTAACAAACTGCGTGCTCTTAAGATTAGCCTGTCCTTTGCCTTCCTCCTACCACCGTAACCAGCAGTGGGAAATTACTTTGGTGAGGTTATGAATTGGCCAATCACTTTTAACTCGTGGATAATTAATGAAATCTGCCCTGCTCCTCATTGTCCGAACTGCGTTGTCCGTCTTTGTACATTCTTGTTGAATGTCCTGATTTTCCTGACGTTCGTGCATCTTGCTTCCCTACCATCCCACTTGGCGATTTGTCCCTTGATAGAATCCTTGATGAATCTGATACCTTCGATATCACTCACTCGTGTGCTTTTGTTCTTGTATTGGCATCCTCAGAGATATTTAGTGCCTTCTTAATACCCAGTGACACTGATGGTGCTACATAGTCTCCCCAACTTGGTGCCTTCTTTTGATAATTATTTATCAGATTCGTCCTAATAATACAAATGATAAAATAGCTAAGTACAGTAATTTATACTGTAGTTTTGAATATAATTAGTTTTGAAATTTGCTCATTCATTTAGACAATAATTAAAAATGTAAAAGGAATCATAAGATTAATAATAATAGAATACTAAGATTATATTTAGCAAGCATACTATTAACAGTAATAAAAAGTATTGTATTGAGAAGTAAAGAGAAGTATTGGCAGATTTTAGTGCAATTGTAACATGATTTAATGGAGTTACTATCAAGTACAGTATTACTGAGTAGTTATTTTCTGACTTTGAGAAGCAAGATGAGGATGAGAAGTTAAGGGGGCAATATTGGATATACAGTATTATAATTAATAGTTTATAATTATAATTTATAATGTGAGAAAATCTGTAAGAGCAGTGATGAGAGTTCGAACCTATGCAGTGGGTGTTCCCAAGCACACACACTAGCAACTAGAGCATGACATGGTCTATATGGAAACAGATTTTTTCATTGATGTAGTCACATTAGTTCAAATTCAATTCAAATTCAAATGTTTATTCGGGTAAAAGTTCATATATAGAAGAATTACAAACATAATGTTGGATTTATAGATAGAGCTAGTACATACAATACTTAAAAGCCACTAATACGCACAGCGTTTCGGGCATGGTGTGATAAAAAAACACTTAAGACTAAAACTTAATACTAATTGAGATTATTGTGTTAAAAAAGGAGGGGGAGGGGAATATGGCAGAAATCAGCAATTGTACAAGTTGGTCCTCAACAAACGGTATTGTTTTGTCAACATGGGTTGACATTTTAGGGGTAAGGTAGGTTACAGGGAGTTAATTAGGTAGTGCTTAGTTTTTATCTTAAACTGGTTGGGAGAGATACAGTCTTTAACATGATTGGGAAAGTCATTCCACATTCTGGGTCCCTTGACTTGTAGAGCATTTTTAGTTTGATTAAGTCGTACTCTTGGAATATCAAAAAGGTATTTGTTTCTAGTGTGGTGCTCCAGAACTCGAATTGAACTAGATAGTGTAAATCTTGTCCCTACAATTGTACATTACTCTTATGTTCTATGTAAACCACACATTCTTTGGAATCAACATTATATTGTATTATATATATACAATATATGGCCATATTAGGAGATATATACAATATATGGCCATATTAGGAGATATATACAATGTACTGTATGGTAATATTAGTACGATACTGTATATATAAAGTCAGATGTCAGGATCTACCATTCGCTGAAAATTGCACAACAGGTATGAGCACCAGTAAAAAAGCTAACCAACCCCTAGGAATAATCAAGTGAACCTTTGACTTCAAAAAGAACAAGGTACACTAGTTATTAAACTAGTATAAATCTATAAACTGTATAAATCTCTGGTGTGCCACCACTTGGATTATTGTATCCAACCATGGAGACCTCACCTTCAGAAGAACATAGCTGCTTTTGAGAAATTGCAACACCAGGCAAGAAAAATCATTCCAAAACCAAGTTGATTCTCACACCAGGAGCGGTTGAGGCCCTCAGGGCTAACAATGTTGTAAACTAGGCATGACAGAGGCTTCTCACTAAAGCTTGAAATTCTGAACAATTTGGAGGATAGGGATTCAGACAACTACTACAAAAGATCAGATGTAACACGAACAAGGAACAACAGTTTCAAGCTCAACAGGCCACAGTGTAGGACCAAAAATAGATGTTTTTTTTACCATAGTTATAAAACCATGAAATTGCCTTCAGGCCCAATGGCATGAGGTACTTGGAGCTTTGTAATTACTTTATTCACTTGTGTTCTTGAGGATATCCTCATATTGCACCCAAAATTTGCCAGTGCCGGCAAATTGCAGAACACATGGCCCTGTATGACTGACCATCCTGTGAGATGAGAACTTTTAAAAATAAAATAAATAAATAAATAAATGTTTATTTAGGTAAGGTACATACATACAAGAAATTTTTACAAAGATTGGTTGACTTATAGGTAGAGCTAGTACATACAATGCCTAAAGCCACTATTACGCAAAGCGTTTCGGGCATGAAGTATCATTTCGGGCATTTTAGTATCACTGCTTCCTTATTCACTCTTGTGTTGATGATGATATCCTCATAATGCACCCAGAGTTTGCCAGTGCAGACTACTTATTACATGCCTCTGTATGATTAACCATCATGTGTGATGGAGATTTTTAGCATCATGTAGCTAGTTTTTTGACACACTTTGTACTCCCCTTCATATAGTCTAGGATAGCTGCACAAATGCAGATGTACCTAAATGTGTTAATAAAAAAAAAAAAAGCCATCAATGCCAAAACACTGCTGAATTTCAAAATCCTGCTGAATAGAATTATCAGGACAAATGAGGGGACCTTTGACAAGCCACCTGCTTCCTGTCCTCGTCAAGGCCACTAAAGAGATAGTGGCCCTCGGGTAAATCATGTAAATCAGGAATTGATGAGGTGTCTGGTAGTGTGCAAGTCGAACCTAAAGGTTTTACCTGATTTACCTGAGGGCCATTAGCACTAGTGGCCTCGACGAGAACAGGAAGCCGACAGGTTGTTGAAGGTTTCGCCATTTGCCCAAATAGTTGTGCTATTTAAGTGTTGAAAACACCAAGAATGCAAATACTGTATGTCATTAGAACAGGTGTTTTGCTCATCAGTATCTGATTTTGTTTGTATTTTTTTATTAACACATTTGGGTACATATGCATTTGTGCAGCTACCCTGGTATATAAAGACTGATTTCTGTTACACAGTACTGTATTATGAATAAAGTAAGTAAATGATAAAATCCTATGGCTTCTGCAGTGAACATTTCATCTCCACTGACTTCAGTAGAGTGGCATGGCAGCCAAACCCTCGTAAAGTAGGGCAAAGGGGCTGCCCCTGACCCTCTCATTTCAGTCTTCTTCACTCCCACTAGTTAACCTGCAAAGTTTAATTAAGCTAGTCCCAGGCGTCTGTCCTCCAACCTTCGGCATACAAGCAAATATCTTATTTTGCAGCTATAACTGTGTATACAGATGGTTGGAAATCTAACAGGGGAAAAAAACATGCTTGCATAATGTTCAATCAATGTATGAACAATGTTACGTCAATGTTACATCAACATCATTTGGCCAAATTTGTTCAGAGGAAAATTATCTATGTGGAAGCAAACGTCATTTAGGACAATTTATTATTATTTATTATAACAAACCACATCATCAAATTTGCAGATGATACTAAATGTCAACCCATGTCTTACTATTTTTAAACAATGCTGTTTGTTGACCAACTTGTATATTGGCTATTTTCTACCATGTTCCCCTCTTTTTTATCTTTTCTTTTTTTCTTTCAATGCAATTTATACTTTAAGCTCAATTACTATTAAGTTTTAGTCTAAGTGTTTTTTTTTCCCACTTCACCTTGCCCGAAACGCTATGCGTACTAGTGGCTTTAGGTATTGTATGTACTGCCTCTATCTATAAATCCAACATTATGTTTGTAACTAATCTTCTATCTATGTACTTTTACCTGAATAAACATTTGATTTGATTTGATTTGAAGATTTATGGTAAAGTGGGAAGTGAAAATGATATTGAGGCCTTACAAAGACATCTCTATGAATTCCACAAATGGTCAGAAGACTGGCAAATGCTTTTTAATATCGATAAATGCAAGACTTTGCATGTGGGGCATAACAATCCACATTACAACTATCAAATTAGCAGCATTATCCTGCAGCAGAGTGATGAAGAAAAGGACCTTGAAGTCAATATCAATCATTCACTGAAAATTGCACAAGTGGGAGTGGCATTAAAAAAAATCTAACCAATCCTTAGGAATAATTGATCATACCTTTGACTTTAAGGGAAAAGAAGGTAGTCATTCAATTGTATAAGTCTCTAGCGCACTCTCAACTGGATTATTGCACCCAGGCATGGAGACCACATCTTCAGAAAGACATAGCTTCATTGTAGAAAATTCCACACCGGGCAACAAAAATAATTCCAGAACTACTGATCTCATCGAATAGGGCTAACAACAGTGCAAATCAGACATGACATAACTGATCTCATTGAAACATTAAAAATGCTGAACAATTTGGAGGATGTTGATCTGAACTTCTTCAAAAGGTCAGATGTAACTTTTTTTTTATTAACAAGCTTGGGTATAGAAAACAATGTGCTGCTACCCTATTCTATATGAAAGATTACACAATGTCGATAAACAACTAGCTATAAGTTCAGCTAACATTCACATCTCACAGGATGGTTAGTCATGCATTAAATCAGGTGAGAAAACACCAGCCTCAATACAAAAGCAAATATTGAGAGTTTGAAACGATTTAGTTTGGTTTTGGGAATATAAAAGATATTTATTTCTGGTGCTCATGGGTTCTATAATACCTATCAAGGAAAAGTTTCAGATCAAAAACTACCTATGTACTCAGCCCCACAACTGTGGACAAAAAGTTCTCAGTAGAACTGAGTGCAAGGAATTTAATTGTTAACTTTTTTATGATTTTATTAATCATAATTAGGATGATTAACTTATATGATTAATAACCTGCAACCAAATATTACAGTGAAAAACTTACTGAAAATTTAAAACAATCATGAACATAGTCATGCATAATCATGACTGCTTTAAAATGAACACTTGAAGACTCTGTAAAACATATACAATTAGCTCGCAGACAAAAGTGTGTTCATATACAGGAATTTATATAATAAATATTTATTTATATAATCTAAATGATCCTATTTCATTACTCCATGTCAGTATGCAATGGGAAGCATTGATATCTAGTCATTGATATTTCTCTCTAAGGCACTATAGCAATTTAAACATTAAAAACTGAATGTGAGAGCACAGTGTTGGTGTGGGCAGAAGAGCAGGGGTTACGAGTTGACCTTCCAGGCCTAAACCATATCTCACTGAATGACGGGGCTACCACTTGACCTCCCGGGCCCAAACCACCTCTCGCCACCGTCCTGCATCACGGGACTGGATCAGTCGGAAGTCCTGACACCTCAGTTGCATGAAGTAAGGCCAGAACACCTGTTGTCTGCTTGTTTGATTCAGGTCACCTAGAAACAAAATTATAGCATTTATTTTTCTCACAGTCTTCTGTATTTTACCATCAATCTCGTTACTTAAGCTGAACTTCCATTGCCATATACAAAATGCAAAATATTGCTTTATACAAAATGTAAAATACGTTATCTCAAACTGTAGACATTCTCTCCAAGATCAAATACTACATGCCTCATTTTGCCGTGGTAACACTATTCTCTCATCTATCCATATCTCACTTATGGTATCTGTGCCTGGGGATCTACAATCCAAAATTACCCTCAACCACTAATTACTCAGCATAAATTGGCAATAACAGCTATTACAAACCCCAGGCCCTAACAGCATTCAGCTCCCTTACTGAAATCCTTAAATATGGTAAGTACCAAGTCAATGCACATCTCCGCAAGTGTGCTTTACATGTGCAAAACTCTGCACTGCAATACTAATCCTGATCTTAAGCATTTTTTTCAAGGCTGTAGCAGAACCCATGGGCATCACACAAGAAACAAGTATCTTTCTGATATCCCAAGAGTGAAACTTAAGCATAGCAAAAATGCTATTAAATAGAGTAGAATACTAGAATGGATTAAACAATGATTAAAACAAAGAAAGCAAAGAGTTGTCCCAAATAAAAATGAATCTGACTCAAGAAATGTGTAGTGGGGTACTGCAAGGTTCCCTTTTGGGGCCAACCCATTTTTGTTATATTTGGGGTTTTAGGTATTGTACTCGTCTTACCAATGAATCCTCCACTGTTTATGTACTCTATGTATGTACTTTTGCTTAAATAAATTGTAACTATTATAAATTATTATTAGATGGGAATATTACAAACCACATCATCAATTTTGCAGCTGACACAAAGATTATGTTATAGCAGGTCATGAAAATGAAATTAAGTCCTTACAAGGAGATCTACATGAACTCCACAAATAGCTAGAAAACTTGTAAATGCTTTTTAATATAAAAAATGCAAGACCTTGTATGTGGAGCTAACAATGAAAATCACAACTACCAAATCACGAAAATCACCTTCCAGTAGACTGATGATAAAAAGACCCTGGAGTCAGAATCCACCAATCACTGAAAGTTGCACAACAAATGGGAGCTGCAGCTAAAAAAAATGCCAACCAAACCCTAAGAATAGTTAAATGAACCTTTGACCTCAAGGAAAAGAAGTTCATTATTCAACTGAACAAATCTCTGGTGAACCCCTACTTGGACTATTGTACCCAAGCTTGGAGACCTCATCTTCAGAGACACATATCACCTTTGGCAAAAAGTTCAACCCCAAAATAAGTCAACTCTCATACCAGGAATAGTTGAGGGCCACAGGGCTAACAACATTGCAAACCAGACAAGACAGCAATGATCTCATAAATGTTTATAAATACTGAAAAATTTTGAGTATATTGATCCAGACCATTTAAAAAGGCCAGATGTAACACAAACAAGGAGCAACAATTTAAAGCTCAACAAACCACAATGTAGGACAGAAAACAGGAAATGTTTTTTCACCCATAGGGTTATAAACCCACAGAAACACCTACATGCCAAAGCCACAAATGCTAGAATTTTGCTGCATTTCAAAACCCAGCTGGATAAAATCACCAGGACAAATGGCGGGGACCTTTAACAAGCCACGAGCCCTCGGGTAAATTCATATGCTACAGTATATCATGAATATTTAGTAACTCTTTGATTCCCATTAGTTGTTTGCAGTTAGTGAATATAGAAAGAGTCCAAGTGTGAATCCCCTCTTATAAGACAGTCTTCACTAGTTTAAGCTCACGCTATTGTGATTTCCGTGTGTAATGAGCTCATGCCTGTATACCCAGTCAGTCATCATTCAGGCAAGCAAATTTATTTATTTATTTATATACAAAAAGGTACATTGGGTTTGTGAGAATACATAGTGTAGCGAGTAGACACTAAACACAGACACTAAGATACTATATATATATTTGGTCGAATATACAGAAGTACACAGGTGATACTTTGGTGTGAGTTGAGCGCACTGAGCGTCGGTACAGTATCTCGCAAGTGTCTGCTCTAGACCACACTTGAAAGTAGACTCTGGTTAATGTTTGCTATTCTGCTGCTTATATGCTCGGGCAACACCTCACCGTGTTGCCCGGGCAACGCCTCACCGTGTTGCCCGGGCAACGCCTCACCTCATTCATCTCCAAAGGTTGACAGGAATATTAACAAAGCATTTGGAGCGAGTATATTATTGGGATAATCTACTCCCTACAATAGCATAGTATTTAGAATCTTGTAAAGCCACTAGTACGTGCAGCGTTTCGGGCAGGTCCCTAATCTAACAGATAATTTTAAGTGGTAAATTCTAGCAGAATTAATAAAATGATAACAGATATATTGCAAGAAAAAAAAAGGGAAATGAGGGAATGGGGGTGGGGGGACCTTCGACAAGTCGCAAGCCTCCTGTCCTCGTTGAGACAACTAGTATTAATGGCCCTCATGTAAATCAAAACAATAATAAAAATAAACAGATTTGCTAAAGTTAGATTTAAACAAAATGGAACCATCATGAAATATGAATTATTATAAATTTGAATACCTCGAGTACTTGCGTAAAATTAAATAATGTAACCTTTGAAATAGTCATCATGAACTTCCATAGCGATCTGCTTGATGTTCCTGAGGACGTGTGGAGAGTTAAGGAGCATATCCTGCAGGAAGTCCACCTCCGACAGCTCCACGTCCAGCTTCACGTAGTCGATCACCTGACCCGCGAGTCCCAACTGGTTCACCAAGTTCTCGAAGCGATCCACCTGAGGAAAGGAAATACGAATTTATTTATTTATTTATTTATTTATTTATTTATTTATTTATTTATTTATTTATTTATTTATTTATTTATATACAAGAAGGTACATTGGGTTTGTGTGAAAACATAGCATAGTATTTACAATCTTGTAAAGCCGCTAGTACGCACAGCGTTTCGGGCAGAGACGGGCAAACGAATGATGACTTGAGGTAGATTTTCTATTATGTATTCCTTAACCTTTTCTTTATAGTCCTGATAAGACCATATCCTAAGTTCATATCAGGCTTGAGATAAAGGATCTGAGAGGTCCATAGAATTACCCAAATCGGCCCAAAACTACACAAATCGTCCTAGCATTACGTAAGTAATGAAGAAATATGGTATATTTACTTACTATAATGTTGGTGCTACACGTAGAACATGATCAAACCTATTTTTACTCTGAAATAATCTAATTTCATAACGAAATGAGACGTAAATATGTGAGAGGTGACGCCATAGGAAGTCGACGGTCCAAGCGACAATTGTGTGGAGCGACTTATCCAAGATATATGGTCGCCTGGAGAGTGTTTGCTGCCATATCAGCCTCCTGTACACAGTGATCCAGTCGTCGCATTTCATGGCTCAAATTGTCGCAAATTTAATTGGTGATATTAAGAAGTAGAATGTGTATTTATATAATATCTTTCATAAACAGCCACTAAATCTTTAATATTTATTAAACAAAACGTGTCTGGAAGTTAAATCAACTCCACAGGACAATAAATTTGTTATATAGATACTAGCGTTATTCGTTGGTATGCGTTCGCAATTTAAACTGCTCATGTCCTTTTCGTTCATTGAACACCGAACCCTACACAACCATGCACAACTCAAAGTCCAACAAGTCACACCTCCGGAGTAATGCAATCGGAACCTGACAAGTTGTGTAACCGGAGCCCGACCAGTTGTGTAACCGAAGCTTGACAAGTTGTGTAACCGGAGCCCGACCAGTTGTGTAACTGCAAGCCTAACATGAACGAACCAAACAAACAACCTCTGGATCACAACCATGCATGAACGGAAGCCCGACCATGCACAACCCAAAACTCAGGTGACACCCCCGGAGCCCGACCAGTTATTTAACCGGAGCCCGACCAGTTATTTAACCGGAGCCCGACCAGTTGTGTAACCTGAGCCCCACTAGTTGTGTAACCGGACCCCGACCAGTTGTGTAACCTTAAGCCTAGCAAGTATACATCTCATCCAACCCCCACAAAGCTAAACAGTCCCAGCTGAACACAACCAAACTCCATTCCTAGCTCGACAAAACACAAATCTGCTTAGCCCTACCAAAAATCCTCCACTTGCCCTGGACACCAACTATTGACCCATAGCAAACAATTGAACTATACACAAAAGAAAGAAACCCGGATTTCTAGCAAACATATAAACAGAGCCTTAGCAAACAAACCTGGAACACTAGTGCACAAACAACCTCTGGATCACAACCATGCACGGACGGAAGCCCGACCATGCACAACCCATAGCCCAAGGGACACCCCCGGAGCCCGACCAGTTATTTAACCGGAGCCCGACCAGTTATTTAACCGGAGCCCGACCAGTTGTGTAACCGGAGCCCGACCAGTTATTTAACCGGAGCCCGACCAGTTATTAACCGGAGCCCAACCAGTTGTGTAACCTGAGCCCCACCAGTTGTGTAACCGGACCCCGACCAGTTGTGTAACCTTAAGCCTAGCAAGTATACATCTCATCCAACCCACACCATTAAACTAAACAGTCCCAGAGCACAACCAAACTACATTTCTAGCTCGACCAAACAAAAATCTCCTTAACCTTACATAAAACCCTCCACTTGTCCTAGAAACCAACTATGGAGCCATATCAAAGAATTGAACTATATAAAAAAAGAAACCCGAATTTCTAGCAAACATATAAACAAAGCCCTAGCAAACAAACCTGAATCACTAGTACACAAACAACCACTGAAGCACAACCATGTATGAACCGGAGCACAACCATGTGCAACCCAAAGCCCAACAAGTCACACCCCTGGAGTTATGTAATCGGAACCCGACAAGTTATGAAACCGGAGCCCGACCAGTTGTCTAACCACAAGCCTAGCATGAACGAACCAAACAAACAACCTCTGGATCACAACCATGCACGAACGGAAGCCCGACCATGCACAACCCATAGCCCAAGTGACACCCCCGGAGCCCGACCAGTTATTTAACCGGAGCCCGACCAGTTATTTAACCGGAGCCCGACCAGTTATTTAACCGGAGCCCGACCAGTTATTTAACCGGAGCCCGACCAGTTGTGTAACCGAAGCTTGACCAGTTGTGTAACCAGACCCCGACCAGTTGTGTAACCGTAAGCCTAGCAAGTATACATCTCATCCAACCCCCATGAAGCTAAACAGTCCCAGAGCACAACCAAACTCCATTCCTAGCTCGACCAAACAAAAATCTGCTTAGAGCTACCTAAAACCCTCCACTTGTCCTAGAAACACACTATGGAGCCATATCAAACAATTGAACTATACACAAAAAAAGAAACCCAAATTTCTAGCAAACAAATATAAAGCCCTTGCAAAGAAACAAAGCCCTAGCAAACAAACATGGAGCACTAGTACACAAACAACCACTGGAGCACAACCATGTACGAACAGGAGCACAACCATGTACGAACCGGAGCACAACCATGCACAACTCAAAGCCCAACAAGTCAAACCCCCGGAGTAATGCAATCGGAACCCGACAAGTTGTGTAACCGGAGCCCAACCAGTTGTGTAACTGCAAGCCTAACATGAACGAACCAAACATACAGCCTCTGGATCACAACCATGCACGAACGGAAGCCCGACCATGCACAACCCAAAACTCAGGTTACACCCCCGGAGCCCGACCAGTTACTTAACCGGAGCCCGACCAGTTATTTAACCGGAGCCCGACCAGTTATTAACCTATGGTGCAGTTTAGTTAAGTTCATTTATTGTGCACCCCCCATACCTATCTTGTGGGCGGTAGTGGAAAGGGTTACAGAGGCCCATAATGAACTTAGGATTGAACCCCACAATTCGTTTAGCTAAGCAAGTTACAATCTTGATGAGCTAGGCGCAAACGTGAGAATTGGCAACATGATGATGTATCTCTCATATATTAGATCTCTGATCGATTATGCTGCACCCATGTTTGCTCTAGTGCCTGAGAGAATGACTTGGAGAGCTGGGAAAGATGCAAAACGAAGCCGTGAAGATTATGCTCGGATGCCCCCCGTACAACTAAATTACTAAACATGAGGAAGGAACTGAATATTTCATGTGTAAGTGATCGTATCCCTGAAATTAATGTTTTAATTTGTTTCAAAATGCTTAGGCTAACCTATCAAAACACCTGAAGTTAGGGTGGGTTAGTCCTCCAAGTCTTTTTTTTTTTAGGTCAGCATCCCTCCAAATGGATTACCAAAACTGGTACTGTGCTCAGAATGTATAATATTCATCACCTCTACCAAGAGAAACAACAACTACACTTTCCTGTCCCGTGGGAGATCACCCCTTTCCAAATCACTGTCCCTACTTTCCCACCCAAGAAGCTAATTAAAGAACAAGCCTTGCTTCAACAAGAAGCAAAGTACAATGCTTTAAGCCAAATTGATGCTTTAGTCAGAGAGCGCTTCCTTTCCCAGATTATTTACACTGATGGATCCTTGCATCAGTCCCATGGTGCAGCTGGAAGTGCAGTTGTTGTGACAACGAGAGATGGTTCCATCTCCAATGAGTGTGGAGCGCGTATTGGCCTTCACTCTTCAAACAGAATTGGTTGTCATAATACTTGTACTCGAGCGCGTATATGAATCCAAAGTTGACACGCTAATTGTAAGTGACTCCTTGTCATTCTTGACTGCCCTCAGCTCCCTAAGGCATAACTGTGACGTGCTTATCTCTGAAGCTAGACACAGATATGGTGAAATAATCAATGATGGAGTCAGAGTTTGTCTCCTGTGGATTCCTTCCCATATTGGTCTCCGAATGCATGGTAGAACTGATGAGTTGCCAAGATTTTTGCTCATAAAGAGGGAATTGATTACCAACTTGGACTACCTTTGAACAGCCTGAGGGCAGTAATATTTCAGAACATCAACGAAAATAATTGAACATCAAAAAAAATAAGACTGGAGGCAAATAATTTTCACACCAGTTGCTCCATCCATCTATCGTTGTTCTATTATGCAGGAAGAAACGCACACCTATGGGTGTGGTTTCCCAACCCGTTCTCGCAAATTCGTAAAGTCAATATTGACTTATTAACTACGTGCATAGGTGATATACTAAACATAATAGATACCCTTAAAAAGATTCATAGAAAACACCGACCTTACCTAACCTTGTTAGTATTTTAAGATAAGCATCTTATTGCTTCGTAATTACAATTATTACTTAACCTATAAAAGCTTCATAGAAAACACCGACCTTACCTATCCTACTTAGTATGTTAAAATAAGCATCTTATAGCTTCCTAATTACAATTGTTACTTAACCTATTATAGGGTTTCCATACTAACCAATTCCTCTACCTCTACTAACCTAACCTATACTAACCAATAATGTCAGCAGACTTCTAGATGTTTCCACTGCTAGGCTTAGTCTCGACTACAAGTAACTCTGGGAGTTTGTAACATATGTAGATGTAGATTTGACTAAATGTAAACTCTGTCAGCAGAACTACTTGCATACTTTGCGTCATTATATAATGGAATGTGAAAAAATAGCAGAATTCAAAGATAACACCATCAATGGAGTCCAAGAAATGTGTAAGTGCTTCATTCATAAGTATGTACTGCCTGCAATCTTAGTGAAGTATCCAAAATTTGCTTACCGTAGGTGATACATGCACATGACTGTAAAGCTGCCGCCCAGTTGGGTGAGTGTGGAGCAAGACTAGTAACTGTGTGACTCACCAAAGATGTAAAGTGCCTTGTATAGTGACTGTTGTGAGCTTAGCTTCACAAGATTGTCACTTGGTTAGCTAATCGAACGATGGGGTTCAGTTCCTGAACCCATTATGTGCCTCTGTAACCCTTTCCACCACCGTCCACGGGATGGGTATGGGGTGCATAATAAAGAAAGCATCAATCAACCAATCTTAATTTTCCTCAGGTGGATCGCTTCGAGAACTTGGTGAACCAGCTGGGACTCGCGGGTCAGGTGATCGACTACGTGAAGCTGGACGTGGAGCTGTCGGAGGTGGACTTCCTGCAGGATATGCTCCTTAACTCTCCACACGTCCTCAGGAACATCAAGCAGATCGCTATGGAAGTTCACGATGACTATTTCAAAGGTTAGATTTTTTGAGAAATAATAATAATAATAGTTTGAAGTAAATTTCAATTATGGATTCAGTATAATTATGGATTAAAGGCATCATATAAATTTCAAGTGTAAATATATTGATTCATTTACTTTGTCCACAAAAACGTTTTCATGCAATAATCTCAATATATTTTTGTATTTATATATTTATATTTATTCACATACACATACACAATATATATATATATATATATATATATATATATATATATATATATATATATATATATATATATATATATATATATATATATATATATATATATATATATGTCGTACCTAGTAGCCAGAACGCACTTCTCAGCCTACTATGCAAGGCCCGATTTGCCTAATAAGCCAAGTTTTCATGAATTAATGTTTTTTCGACTACCTAACCTACCTAACCTAACCTAACTTTTTCGGCAACCTAACCTAACCTAAACTATAAAGATAGGTTAGGTTAGGTTAGGTAGGGTTGGTTAGGTTCGGTCATATAACTACGTTAATTTTATCTCCAATAAAAAAAAATTGACCTCATACATAATGAAATGGGTAGCTTTATCATTTCATAAGAAAAAAATTAGAGAAAATATATTAATTCAGGAAAATTTGGCTTATTAGGCAAATCGGGCCTTGCATAGTAGGCTGAGAAGTGCGTTCTGGCTACTAGGTACGACATATATATATATATATATATATATATATATATATATATATATATATATATATATATATATATATATATATATATATATATGTCGTACCTAATAGCCAGAACGCACTTCTCAGCCTACTATTCAAGGCCCGATTTGCCTAATAAGCCAAGTTTTCATGAATTAATGTTTTTTCGTCTACCTAACCTACCTAACCTAACCTAACCTAGCTTTTTTTGGCTACCTAACCTAACCTTACCTATAAATATAGGTTAGGTTAGGTTAGGTAGGGTTGGTTAGGTTCGGTCATATATCTACGTTAATTTTAACTCCAATAAAAAAAAATTGACCTCATACATAGAGAAAAAGGTTGCTTTATCATTTCATAAGAAAAAAATTATAGTAAATATATTAATTCAGGAAAACTTGGCTTATTAGGCAAATCGGGCCTTGAATAGTAGGCTGAGAAGTGAGTTCTGGCTACTAGGTACGACATATATATATATATATATATATATATATATATATATATATATATATATATATATATATATATATATATATATATATATATATATATATATAACCTCAAACACTATGACCCCCTCAGGATTTGAAGCCAGATCAGCGAGGGTCTCCCCCATGAACAGCACTGGTACTCTGACCACTGTATCAGCGGCCAGATAAATTAAGATTTATATTTTTCATTTGGCTTTACAAGAATTGTTCCCCCAGAATGAACGTACATCAGTGACATAGTCTCTGTCTTTAACATATATTCTCATTGCCAGTATTACTAGACCCGACTCTCATGTAATCCAACATTCACTACAACCTACCATGAACAGCCGCGGTAGCTGACGGGCGCATGATCAAGGTCACGACCTTGAGACCTCAGACAAACTGCAACTATAATAATCTTGTTTTCTCTCCTTTTAAGGGCTTTGGCGTTTAGTTCCCTTTATCTGCTCCATTTGTTCTGACACTAATCTTGCTGCAAACCTCTGTATTTTTTTAGTTTTGGCTTTGTGTTTCACAAGGCGAGGACCCCAGACCGGTGCTGCATACTGAAGTGATGATCTAACATAGGCTGCATAGATTATCTTGAAAGAGTCCTTATTTAGGTTTTAAATGATGTTCTAATGTTTCCAGTGTCTCATATGCTGCTGATGTTATCCTGTTTATTTGTGCCTCTAGTCTTAGTGATGAAGTTATATCCACTCCCAAATCATTCTGTCTCTTCATTTCATGAATTTGTCTTCCCTTTATAGTTTAGTTTATCTTACACTTGTTGGGATTGAACTCTTGTCAGCCATTTGTCTGACCACTCCTGGAGTTTGTCAAGGTCTTCCTGTAAATTTTTATATTCTTCTCGTTTTTACATTCCTCATTATTGTGTTGTCTGTAAACATCGACATGTACGAGCTCACTCCCTCAGGTAAGTCATTCGCAAAATTAAGAACAGCAGCCATTCTTAAACCGAACCTTGGGGGACCCCACCTGTCACATTTCTGCACCACGACACCACCTGTCAGACCGTCTTGTCCTTCACTACTCGCTTACCCAGTCTTGCCAGCTTCTTTATCTATCTTGTACACCAGCATTTTAAGAGGAACCCCTATCAGTTTTTTTTACTCTAGGAAGATACAACCTATCCAGTCTTCTTGTTCCTATTGTATTTTAGTAACCTTGTCATAGAACTCGATCAAGTATATCAGGAATGACTCTTCCCTTCAAAATCCATACATCCCTCTCACTGGAACGTTCATCCCCTCTAAGTGCTCCATTATTCTCATCACAATTACATTCTCCATTATTATACACGAAATACTCGTCATTGAGACTGGTGGATAATTTAGTGTCTCCTGTCAGTCCTCTTTTTTGGAATATTAGGACTGTGCCTTTTCCAGAATTCTGAGAGATCTATCTGGAGTGTTTTATTACAAATTTTAGTTCTAGGATGACAGTACATGTGCAGCAATGGTAATATAAGTCTGGTTCTATTTACTTAGTAGAATTTTGTTCAACCAGACTGTTTTCACCTTATCTATAGTGCTGACCTTTCATCACCAACCTTGAACTCTCTTGAGTTTCTCACACGTCTTATTATTATTTTATATGACAATTCACATCCCCTCGACCTGATCACATTCTCTCTTACTGTTGTTTATGCCCTTGTCTGCCTAATTTGTTATAAATATTTAGTTTTCTTAGTTATAATAAGATTTTTAGTAATACAAACACAATTGCTTTAATATTAATATTAAACAGGTGACCTGAGCCCGACTAGCAGACAACAGGTGTTCTGGCCCTACTTCATGCTGCTCAAGTGTCAAGACTTCCGACTGGTCCATTCCCGAAGTAATCATGGACGGTGGCGGGAGGTGGAGGAGGTTTCTTGGAGGTTTATAAGATGGGCCTGGGAGGCCAACTGGTATCCCCCGTCCTCCAGCGGGAGGTGGTGTGGGCCTGGGAGGTCAACTGGTAGCCCCCTTCCTCCATGGGAGGTGGTGTTGGCCCGGGAGGTCTACTGGTAGCCTCCTACTGTCCTGCCCATATGACTACTGAACTATTACATCTAGTTTTGAGTATTAAAATGTCAAAGTGCTTTAGAAAGGAGCACCAGTGACAAGAGATAAAAGCTTAATTGCTGTTTGGGAGTGAATGTACATTTCTTTACAGAGTTATTGAGGATTATTTTTTTTAGCATACTTTATATAGACATACCATTGATTTTTAAGATGTTTGTCATTGGTTTACAATAATTTTGTATTCCACACTATTAATCGTTAAGGTACAAATTCAGTTTGAAGATATATTTACTTATTTATTTATATACAAGAATATTCCCTTGGATTTTTGCGATTACATAACACTGGTGTTCTTACATTCTTGCAAACCCACTAACACGCATTGCGTTTCCCGCAGGTCTTTAATCTAACTAATAAGGCAAGATTATTAATAGGTACAATGAAGCAAAATTTGAGTTCAACATAATAACTACAATATCAATTAATGTAAATTATTACACTGGTGAAGTTGCATGTCTTAAGTACAAGTAATAATATTGGGGATTAGTGGGTAGCACAAGATAAGTGCGAGTTTGAAGTACAAGGTAAGAAACTATGATGATGCAATTACGTACTTTTTTGTTATACTTTTGAATAAGGCATAAGTTGGACAATTTTTTAATTCATTAGAGAGCGAGTTCCATAGAGTACCTTTATTTGCATCGAGTGTTTGCACAGATTTAGTCTGATGCTAGGAATATCAGAGATATTTATTTCTTGAGTTCATTTATTTCAAGAGCTTCGTCTTGAGGCAAAATTCAACGCTTAAGCCATATTGATACTTTGTCCACAGAGCATTCTCTCTCTCAAGTCATATACACTGATGGTTCCCTACACCGACCCACAGTTGCAGCTGGAAGTGCAGTTTTCCTGACAATGGGCGACGGCTTATATTTTGAGTGTGGAGTCCGTATAAACAACTGGGCCTCTACCCTTCAGACCGAATTATTTGTCTCGCTTCTTGCACTGTAATGTGTACAAGTCTCCAAATTTGATACATTAATTGTAAGTGACTCTGTATCATCTTTAATTTCTCTCAACTCTTTAAGACGTAACTGTAACATGCTCGTGTCTGAAGCTAGACACAAATACAACAAAATTTTTAATGATGGTAACAGAGTCCATTTCATGTGGTCTCCATCTCATGTTGGCCTCCGAATGCATGATAGAGCTGATGAGTTAGCCAAAGAATCTGCCTTGAAAGGAGAAATTAAGTATAACTTTGGATTGTCAATGAGCAATCTGAGAGCAGCAGTACACCGAGAACTTCAACAAAATCTTGTAGATCTGAGGCAAAGTGAAATTGACACCAGTAATTCCATCTATCATCATACTATCATATAAGAGGAGCCACACATCTATGGATCATCCAATAAAATCAGCAGACTTCTAGATGTTACTACTTCTCGGCTTAGATTCGGTTACAAGTATCTCTGGGAATTTTCATTACCTGCTGATGTAGACTTGACCAAATGTAAACTGTGTCAACAAAAGTATTCGCACATTCGCAGCGGGGCGTCTAACAGCTGGGTGGACAGCATTTCGGATTCGTAGTCCTGACGTTCCGGGTTCGATCCCCGGTGGAGGCAGAAACAAATGGGCAAAATGTTTCTTTCACCCGGCCCTGTTACCTAGTAGTAAATAGGTACCTGGGAGTTAGACAGCTGCTACGGGCTGCTTCCTGGGGGTGGAGGCCTGGTCGAGGACCGGGCCATCTCAAGATAACCACCCTCCGTCACTATGTGATGGAGTGCGTAAAGATACGTGAATTCAGAGATAATTCAATAACAGATGCTCCAGATGTGTGTAAATATTTCATTTATATGATCTACTACCAGAAATTTTAGCCAAAAATCCCCAGTTTGCTAACTGTAGGTAGTAACTAAGTGATTGTAACCTATCCACCGCTGCCCACTGGATGGGGGGCGGTGTGCAGGACAACCATATCAATTGTGACACTAGCTCTCCACATATGTCAGTTGCTTAATTTAGAAACTGTACTTGTGGTCGATCTCGAACCCACTGATGTTGTGACTATGTGCATTGAATTTTGTAACTAGCTCATCAAGATTGTAACTTGCTTAGCTAAATGAATTGTGGGGTTCAGTCCCTGAGCCCATTATGTGCCTCTGTAACCCTTTCCACTACCGCCTACAGGATGGGTATGGGGTGCATAATAAATGCACTAAACTATCTATACTGGTGTGGTGTTCATGGGTTCAGTTACATCTATCAAGGAAGAGTTTCAGATAAGGATTAACATTAACATTTAACAAGGGTTTTGTACATGTAAATAGGACAAGAGAATGTGTGAAGGGAGTGAATGTTTAGCGTGTGTTGGGATTTAAAGAGAGGAGGCAGTACTGTACAATATATACAGTGTACTGTATATTTTATATTCTGTACAATACACACACACACATACACACACACACATACACACACACACAACTAGGTGAGTACAACTAGGTGAGTACACACAAACACACATATATATATATATATATATATATATATATATATATATATATATATATATATATATATATATATATATATATATATATATATATATATGCAAACAAGCCTGAATGGTCCGCAGGCATTTGATAAAATACTATGCCCAAGATTGCCATCAGAGTGCCGGCGGGCTGATGGGCAAATATGTTGCCCATATGTTGATGGGCAACATATATATATATATATATATATATATATATATATATATATATATATATATATATATATATATATATATATATATATATATATATATATGTTGTACCTAGTAGCCAGAACGTCGTACTCGGTCTACTATGCAAGGCCCGATTTGCCTAATAGGCCAAGTTTTCCTTATTATATATATTTTTCTATTTTTTTCTTATGCAATTAGAAATCTGTCCATTTCATTATGTGTAAGTAAATTTATTAAATTTGAGATCAAATTAACGTAGATATATGACCGAACCTAACCAACTCTACCTAACCTAACCTAACCTATCTTAACCTAACCTGAACTAACACAACTAAGTCAATAAATTATGTTCCTAATATAATATAATAATAATAATTCCAGTAAACTAATTGGAATTTTTTTTTTGAAAATAAAGAAAATCACTCGGCCTATTAGGCAAATCAGGCCTTGCATAGTAGGCCAAAAAGTGCGTTCTGGCTACTAGGTACGATATATATATATATATTATACTGGTAGCAGGTTTTCATTTATATATGTTTCATTGAATATGACTGCATATTCTGTATTTATTATTTTCTTGTTTAGGGCTTCTATCCCTCTGACTAGTGCTCTAGTATGTTGGTTTAATTGGAAGAGGATTTCTCCAAGTCATCTTCGTTCGAGGTGAAGAAATAGAAATAGATAAAAAGATAAAGATAAAGAAAAAAGATAACTGTAGAATGTATTACACTTATTATTAAAATTACATTACATTGTTGTTATACTCAATCTAGAAGTCTGCTGATTTTATTGGATGATCCATAGATGTGTGGCTCCTCTTGCATGATAGGATGACGATAGATGGAATTACTGGTGTCGATTTCGCTTTGGCTCAGATCTACAAGATTTTGTTGAACTTTTTGGTGTACTATTGCTCTCAGACTGCTTATTGACAATCCAAAGTTATACTTAATTTTTCCTTTCAAGGCAGATTGATTGGCTAAGTCATCAGCTCTATCATGCATTCGGAGGCCAACATGAGATGGAGACCACATGAAATGGACTCTGTTACCATCATTAAAAATTTTGTTGTATTTGTGTCTAGTTTCAAACACGAGCATGTTACAGTAATGTCTTAAAGAGTTGAGAGCAATTAAGGATGATAAAGAGTCACTTACAATTAATGTATCAAATTTGGAGACTTGTACACATTTCAGTGCAAGGAGCAAGGCAAATAGTTCGGTCTGAAGGGTAGAGGCACAGTTGTTTATACGGACTCCACACTCAAAATATAAGCCGTCGCCCATTGTCAGGGCAACTGCACTTCCAGCTGCACCCGTGGGTCGGTGTAGGGAACCATCAGTGTATATGACTTGAGAGAGAGAATGCTCTGTGGACAAAGTATCAATATGGCTTAAGGCATTAAGCTCTGCCTCAAGACGAAGCTTGAGCTGATCTCTGGAAATAAATATCTCTGATATTCCTAGCATCAGACTAAATCTGTGCAAACAACACTCAATGCAAATAAAGGTACTCTATGGAACTCGCTCTCTAATGAATTAAAAAATTATCCAACTTATGCCTTATTCAAAAGTATAACAAAAAAGTACGTAATTGCATCATCATAGTTTCTTACCTTGTACTTCAAACTCGCACTTATCTTGTGCTACCCACTAATCCCCAATATTATTACTTGTACTTAAGACATGCAACTTCACCAGTGTAATAATTTACATTAATTGATATTGTAGTTATTATGTTGAACTCAAATTTTTCTTCATTGTACCTATTAATAATCTTGCCTTATTAGTTAGATTAAAGACCTGCGGGAAACGCAATGCGTGTTAGTGGGTTTGCAAGAATGTAAGAACACCAGTGTTATGTAATCGCAAAAATCTAATGGATTATTCTTGTCTATAAATAAATAAGTAAATATATCTTCAATCTGAATTCGTACCTTAATGATTAATAGTGTGGAATACAAAATTATTGTAAACAATTGACAAACATCTTAAAAATCAATGATATGACTATATACAGTATGCTAAAAAAAAGCCTCAATAACTCTGCAAAGAAATGTGCATTCACTCCCAAACAACAATTAAGCTTTCATCTCCTGTCACTGGTGCTTCTTTCTAAGGCACTTTGACATTTTAACACTCAAAATTAGATGTAATAGTTCAGTAGTCATATGGGCAGGACAGTAGGAGGCTACCAGTAGACCTCCGGGGCCCACACCACCTCCCATGGAGGGCTGGGGCTACCAGTCGACCTTCTGGGCCCACACCACCTCCCCATGGAGGAAGGCGGCTACCATTAGACCTCTTGGGCCCACGAACGCTACGTCCCCATGGAGGACAGTGGCTACCAGTTGACCTCCCAGGCCCACGCCACTTCTCCGTGGAGGACGGGCCGGGCTACCAGTCGACCTCCCGGGCCCCCCACCACCTCGCGCTGGAGGACGGGGGCTATTAGTCGACCTCCCGGCCCCACACCACCTCTTGCCACCGTCCATGATTACTTCGGGAATGGACCAGTCGGAAGTCTTGACACTTGAGCAGCATGAAGTAGGGCCAGAACACCTGTTGTCTGCTCGTCTGGCTCAGGTCACCTGTTTAATATTAATATTAAAGCAATTGTGTTTGTATTACTAAAAATCTTATTATAACTAAGAAAACTAAATATTTATAACAAATTAGGCAGACAAGGGCATAAACAGCAGTAAGAGAGAATGTGATCAGGTCGAGGGGATGTGAATTGTCATATAAAATAATAATAAGACGTGTGAGAAACTCAAGAGAGTTCAAGGTTGGTGATGAAAGGTCAGCACTATAGATAAGGTGAAAACAGTCTGGTTGAACAAAATTCTACTAAGTAAATAGAACCAGACTTATATTACCATTGCTGCACATGTACTGTCATCCAAGAACTAAAATTTGTAATAAAACACTCCAGATAGATCTCTCAGAATTCTGGAAAAAGCACAGTCCTAATATTCCAAAAAAGAGGACTGACAGGAGACACTAAATTATCCACCAGTCTCAATGACGAGTATTTCATGTATAATAATGGAGAATGTAATTGTGATGAGAATAATGGAGCACTTAGAGGGGATGAACGTTCCAGTGAGAGGGATGTATGGATTTTGAAGGGAAGAGTCATTATTGATATACTTGATCGAGTTCTATGACAAGGTTACTAAAATACAATAGGAACAAGAAGACTGGATAGATTGTATCTTCCTAGATAAAAAAAAATAACTGATAAGGGTTCCTCTTAAAATGCTGGTGTACAAGATAGATAAAGAAGCTGGCAAGACTGGGTAAGCGAGTAGTGAAGGACAAGACGGTCTGACAGGTGGTGTCGTGGTGCAGAAATGTGACAGGTGGGGTCCCCCAAGGTTCGGTTTAAGAATGGCTGCTGTTCTTAATTTTGCGAATGACTTACCTGAGGGAGTGAGCTCGTACATGTCGATGTTTACAGACAACACAATAATGAGGAATGTAAAAACGAGAAGAATATAAAAATTTACAGGAAGACCTTGACAAACTCCAGGAGTGGTCAGACAAATGGCTGACAAGAGTTCAATCCCAACAAGTGTAAGATAAACTAAACTATAAAGGGAAGACAAATTCATGAAATGAAGAGACAGAATGATTTGGGAGTGGATATAACTTCATCACTAAGACTAGAGGCACAAACAAACAGGATAACATCAGCAGCATATGGAACACTGGAAACATTAGAACATAATTTAAAAACCTAAATAAGGACTCTTTCAAGATAATCTATGCAGCCTATGTTAGATCATCACTTCAGTATGCAGCACCGGTCTGGGATCCTCGCCTTGTGAAACACAAAGCCAACACCAAAAAAATACAGAGGTTTGCAACAAGATTAGTGTCAGAACAAATGGAGCAGATAAAGGGAACTAAACGCCAAAGCCTTTAAAAGGAGAGAAAACAAGATTATTATAGTTGCAGTTTGTCTGAGGTCTCAAGGTCGTGACCTTGATCATGCGCCCGTCAGCTACCGCGGCTGTTCATGGTAGGTTGTAGTAAATGTTGGATTACATGAGAGTCGGGTCTAGTAATACTGGCAATGAGAATATATGTTAAAGACAGAGACTATGTCACTGATGTACGTTCATTCTGGGGGAACAATTCTTGTAAAGCCAAATGAAAAATATAAATCTAAATTTATCTGGCCACTGATGCAGTGGTCAGAGTACCAGTGCTGTTCATGGGGGAGACCCTCGCTGATCTGGCTTCAAATCCTGAGGGGGTCATAGTGTTTGAGGTTATATATATATATATATATATATATATATATATATATATATATATATATATATATATATATATATATATATATATATTGTGTGTGTATGTGAATAAATATAAATATATAAATACAAAAATATAAGATTATTGCATGAAAACGTTTTTTGTGGACAAAGTAAATGAATCAATATATTTACACTTGAAATTTATATGATGCCTTTAATCCATAATTATACTGGATCCACAATAGAAATTTACTTCAAACTATTATTATTATTTTTATTCACAAAAAATCTAACCTTTGAAAAAGTCATCATGAACTTCCATAGCGATCTGCTTGATGTTCCTGAGGACGTGTGGAGAGTTAAGGAGCATATCCTGCAGGAAGTCCACCTCCGACAGCTCCACGTCCAGCTTCACGTAGTCGATCACCTGACCCGCGAGTCCCAGCTGGTTCACCAAGTTCTCGAAGCGATCCACCTGAGGAAAGTTAAGAGATGGTGAATCATTCAATAGTCTTTCTGAATGATTTCGTGGCAATAGTCGACGATATTTCGTGGCAGCAAATATGTTAGTATGTAGTGGTGGGAGGAGGATGGCAGGGTGAGACATGCCGCCACAGCGACCAAGCTGAGGGTGGCAGGGTGAGACACGGCGCCACAGCGACCAAACTGAGGATGGCAGGGTGAGACACGGCGCCACAGCGACCAAGCTGAGGATGGCAGGGTGAGACACGGCGCCACAGCGACCAAGCTGAGGAAGGCAGGGTGAGACACGGCGCCACAGCGACCAAGCTGAGGATGGCAGGGTGAGACACGGCGCTACAGCGACCAAGCTGAGGATGGCAGGGTGAGACACGGCGCCACAGCGACCAAGTCACGACTCAACAACCATCACAAACACAGACCAACTTCTATATCTTCCACAACATAATTTATTTGTGTTATTTTCCCATTAACAACATTTATCATATAATTTTATCACAGTAAAATCCTTTTTTTTTGTTCAAAATGTTATATGTTTATTGTTTCTTTTGCCAAATGTCATAATTTTGTAAGAAAGTTTGCAAGAAAAATCTCTAAATACCTTTCAAAGCGGTAATAACTTATTCTGAAATAGTTATTTAACAAAAAAAATATTCTGATGTTTGTAACCTCAAAATTATAAAAAATTTTGTAATAAATTTTCCATTAGAGTAAGTTAATATATTTAAATTTATATTAAAAACGCATCCTGTTTAGATAGTACGTTTTGTAACTAAGTGGATCTTCGTACATATATTGACATTATAGACAATTACATAGTATAATTTAGTACTATTCACTTTTTTGAGTCCGAAAAAAATGAAGTTAAAAAACAGTTAATTATTCCTAGGGCCTAGTATAGCACATATATGTACTAATATTAGGCCTCAGATAGCGTGTATCAGACCTAAGATGGTTAGGGGTTGGTTAGGATTGTTGTTGTTATAGATTCAGCTACTCGGAACAAGTTCCAAGTAGCACGGGCTATGGTGAGCCCGTAACTTACCTGGCACAGGAGCGGAGCAAGTAGCACGGGCTATAGTGAGCCCGTAGTGAACTTACCTTGCACAGGAGCGGTGGCCATAGATTAGGATTTATCAGCAACATAAATCTAAAACCTTCTCCGGTTTGTTCAAATCCAATAGTACCAAATTCTACTTTCTATTTGCTCATTACGTCACTATATATGTAACGATGGTCCCATCGTTACTGTAAGTACTATCTAAACACAAGGATGAGTTGTTTTAAAAAAAAAGTGAAAAATGCCTTATCTTCTTTATTGCACATTTTCGACTTCTTAATAAGGCAACTCACCCTTCTCATGGCCCAGCTGTTATCCATACCAATCTTCTTGGTGCCCTTGTAGTTAGCGATGCCCACGGCCTGGAAGCGAACGTTGGCGGACCGTTGGTGATCCTCCTTACCCATGGTGGGGTCGAATGCGTACACCTGTCAACCCAAAGATGGTGTTTAAAACAGTTAGCCCAAAAATGGGAGGTTAACATGTTAACCTAAAAATGGAAGCTTAACCAATCGACCAAATAAATTTCAATTTATTTATATGCAACTATATTAACTCAAGAATTTGAACTAATATCCGAGGCATGTATGTTCACCTGCCCATCCAACGAGCTTAAATATAGATATTGCTCACCCCCATCATGGTATATTTAAAAACGGTGTAAGCATGTCATACTAATGGTTTAGTTAACAGTTTTTTACACTTGTCAGCCAAGTATGTCAGGGTTAACAAAGGATGAAGCCAATATATCGTACTCCCTTATCCTATGGCGCGACACATTCTTGTATAATTTTGTCAAGGCTATACACCGAACGCTTATGTATTTTGGTATATAAAAATGTGTGTAAGAACCCCAAACTCAGCGCTATGGGGGGCTGAAAGATGATAAGGCATTTCATATAGAAAATTCCAGCCCATCCTCCTATTTTGTATAGTAATTATTTGGTCAATCGTTCAAAAATAGAATGTTGAATCCCCAAAAGTTCACGTATTATAGCATGAATTAGCTCAAATGCATACTAAAAAAGTGGAAAAGTAATTCAAGAGCCTAACCTGTCCAAGGCCTAATATACATTATCTTAGGCCCGATATAGTACATATATGTGATATTCTATACCTAGGCATGTTCAAGCATTTTTGTATTCCATATTCAAAATTTAGTAGTACAATTCGTGTACGTCTTAGCTTTAACAGTGTTCTCGTAGGAAAGTGATGACTCCATGATGTGAGGCGAGAATCTGATCGTTGGGGGGCGTTGGAGTTAGGGCGCCATGCTGCACCCAATCAGACACGAGATAACGTATGACGTCAATTTGGTAGCCAATAGCAAGGCGTCAAATTTTGAATGCTCTCCAGGAGGGAGGCAGAAGACGCCAGACGCGTCACTGACCTACAGGACGACAGCAGGCGAGGACAGGGAAGACAACCATCCTACAAGTGAGTTACCTGACGTAGGCAACAAAAAACTATAGTTAACAAAGCCTGGGAGTACTTCAGACAGACTGGAGGGGGTGTTCGTTCATTTAGGGCACCGGTTCCTATTGAGAGGACCAAGTAGAGGTGAATGATACGATCAGGCCTACCCGCCAAAGCCGTAAACGCCAAAACTCTGCTAATTTTTAAAGGAGAGCTGGAAAAAAAATGCAAATGGGGGGGGGGACCTTCGACAAGCCCCCGGCTTGTCCTCAACGAGGCTACTAGTGTTAATGGCTCTCAGGTAAATAAACTCATACCTGTGGCTTATAAATTTAACAAATTGACCACAGGATCTCAAAAATAAACATACGCCTACACATATTTAGAATTAAATCACGCCTACACATATTTGATTAGTTATTAATCTCAAAACACTCGTTAATAATAAATCAATCTAAAGTTAACTAGTGTATCATGCCGAAAGATCAGATAGTCAAGTGTAATGTCCCTACTTGCAAATAGTGTATTAAACTTAAAGGTATATAAGTGTATAATATGGAAACGTCAAACTCTACACTTTAAAGAATGAAGGAAAACAAAAAAGTTATTCCTTTTTATCATTTTACTAAATTTATATAAAAAATTACCTATTTTAATAAATTATTTTATAAAAAAAGGCTGGATTCCAGAGGCTTGAGGCTAGCCTTATTGAACTTTGCAGGGTGACTGTTGTGTGTTAACAGACTGCCATATGTGGGTTGGAGTCTCCGTTCTGAACCCTTATTATGAGGTTTGGAGCCGAGGTTATCTTGAGATGATTTCGGGGCTTTTAGTGTCCCCGTGGCCCGGTCCTCGACCAGGCCTCCACCCCCAGGAAGCAGCCCGTGACAGCTGACTAACTCCCAGGTACCTATTTACTGCTAGGTAACAGGGGCATTCAGGGTGAAAGAAACTTTGCCCATTTGTTTCTGCCTCGTGCGGGAATCGAACCCGCGCCACAGAATTACGAGTCCTGCGCGCTATCCACCAGGCTACGAGGCCCCTCTTACATAGTTTCATAATATAATATTACAGTATTCAGATATTGACATGCAAAATGCATGTTGTAATGGCAGATATGCATTACAACATGCATATCTGCATGTTGTAATGCCTAAATGACAAAACCTTTTGGGGTGGACCCAGGCATCACCGGGTACCCCATCCAGTGCTTCACAATATCCATTGTAACAATCGCTCACCTATAGTTAATTTTCTATAGTTAGCCATTAACAATCTTTCAAGAGAATGGGTCCATGATGTCATCATAACAACAAACATATTTAGACATCACATATTATTTAAACAGTCTAGTGTTTAAACTTAATAAAAAAGTATTCACTAGGACTGGATATAATCAGCAGATATACTATAAAACTGAAGCTTGCCTCTCTAAGACAGTAGGAACCAAGAAATATTGGAACGAGAGACGCCTGAGGGAGGGAGGCGGCCAGTCGTTGTGTACAAAAACAAGACTCAAGAATGCTTCTTGTAGAGAATCGCGACAAGCACACCTCGTCATAGACTCCAAATTATGAGTCTACCAACCGAGAATTGCCACAACAACCTTACGTTAACAACAGGAAGTGCTAATTATATCTCTACAGTATACAAGTGATGTTAGAGCTCTTATTCATTGTGTAGTATTTGCTGATATGGTTAAGCCGCTTTGAGTGGTTTTTAGTTAGTTTAGTTAGCTTTGAGTGGCTTTGGGTAACTTCAGGTAATTAGATGGACCCCCCAAGCTAGGGTAAGCCTGGCCTTCTCGTTTCATAATCCCCATTTATTACATGTCACACCTGTATTATATATGTTTATGGAGCTATTGTTATAGCCCATTCTTTTACAGGTAAACTTGTGATCTGGAGATGCTAGTTGACCTGACTACTTGCAAGAACTGTGATGCTTACATGCATGATCTAGCTGCCCCTACAGACGCCATTACATGGCCCAGCACTTAGACCACATGTGGCCCACCTAACACAGATGTTGGAACAGCTCACACTGCACAATCAGGCCACATCAACCTCCCAGATGAGAACCCATAACTTTTTACTAACCCCGTGGTTTACAATACAGTAGAATGTAGTATTAACCTTACACTGTAGTCTAATCCACCATATGTGGTATAATTTAATTGAAATTAATAGTAAATGTTTATGGCTTATTTATCTCCACCAATGTGGGATAAGCTGTGCACATTCACCACAAAACCCCAACTGTGTGTTAAAGTAAAACCTGGCAGACTGAATTTACATACCGGCCACTATATGAAGTAACAAAAAAATATAAAATAAATAAAAAATACAAAATAAATATTCACTAATTAAAAAGCACATACTGCCTGCTAGGATTACTCCACACCTCATCCCATCTTAACCACATTACTCTTAACACCTTCTAGCAGAACTGCAGAAACAGATATGACGAGAACCGCCACACAAGCCTTTGCTCAAGACGTCTCACTCGAGAAGAACTCCACTAGCAGTGGATGCTGGGCATAAACAATTTAAGGTGCATATATAGGGTAGCAGTACATTGCTGTGTGTACCTAAGTTCGCTAATGTAAACTCAGGTACACACCTGTTGGGAAAAGTTACTCAACTTGGCAATAGCATGAACTAGCAACTTTGGTAAACCCTGTCTGGGTCAACCGTGCTCTTAGCAGTAGACGAAAGGTAATAAGTTTGTAGCACCAGTACGTAGATGCCTGGTATGTACTAGCGACTTAACGTATTCTGTCAGATACATTTGTACCTCCGCCTAGCGGTAGACACGGATCTGACTTGGAACCACTGGCTAAGCAAGCAAGCAAGCAAGTAAACAAAGAAAAGATTATTTCAGAGGGATGATGTGTTAAATGAAAGTAGGTTAAAGAACAGTTTGTGAAGAAAATTTTTTTTTTTTTTATTTGAAGGATCAAAGGCTTAACTTTGAGTGGTCTGTTTGGGAAAAAAACGTGCTTTTTGGTACTGGGCATCACCTTCACCGTGCACACAGTGGTGCGTGATACACACATAACGGTACACTTGTCATTGTCATATCCATTCTCAATTATACAAAAAAAAAGTTGTTAGGTCCACATGTCCAGGTGGAGGCATTTTTTGTGTATTTGGATTGTGGAGATGGGTCGTGTATTGTGTTAAAAAGATTGTGTGTGTTTCAGAGTCTTTGAGTATATCATTGAGAAGTATTGTGGTGTTCATGGTGTATAGTTACTTTGTTTATTTGTTTTTCTGCTGCAGTTTTTCCAGTATGTATTAAGTGATTGTAAATTTTATTTGATAAAGGCTTTTACTGATAGAGAAGTCTTTTAAGTGTGTTGAAGATCTATGATGAGTGGGAGTATGAGAGGTTTGTGTAAGTGATTCTTCGTGCATGTTTATTGAGTATCTTAGTCTACATAGTTGATTTGTGTGCCATATGTTTTGGGGTAACTTGTGTTAGTTTTCTCAAGTTTTCGTCAAATTTTACTTGTAGTAAACTGGATGCCGGTGAGACGCGTAAATCGATGTAGGAGATCGTGAATAGTTTTTGTGGAATATTCTCTGCGTATTAGTGGCTATAAGCATAGTTCTTGTCCATCGATGAATATTAAAATCTTCTTGTATGTATGTACTTTTGCTTAAACAAAAAATATTTTATTATTAGTTATACGAAGTTTGTCATTTTTTTACTTTGGATACACCAGTTTATTTCAATTTTGTGATTCTGTCGATTTCGTCTTGTGCTTTGTGACTAGTTATCTATTGCAAGCTGATGCAATAAAACCCATTTCCTAATGTGGGAAGGGATGGAAGTGTCGGGGCAGGAGTTCAGCTGGATAGTGAGGTCGGGTGAAGTTGCCTCATGCTGGTTTGTAACAAAGTACCGCCTCTAGTCCATCATGCCTAACCTTACAGCGAGGGGTAGAAATAGCCTAAGCTACTCTATCCCTTTGAGATGTATTTTTGTTCTTGTCTCAATAAACACACTTGAACCTTACAGATAACCTTGTGGGCTTGTGTATCAATAGTTGGATACATTACTCATCATCGTCTCTCACCTTGCAGCCATATTTGGCAAAATCATCCTCAAAGGACCATTCGTTATTGACACCGAAGGAGAAGACGATACAGTTGCCGGGCTTAATGTTGAACCTCTTGTCCAGACACACAAACTTGGCTCCGTCACCGGGAGCGGGCGGCTTGCCTCCAAACTGTACCTGTGACGCAAATGACGCAAAAGTATAACAATTAAAGCTGGACAAGTCCCCAGAACCAGACGAAGTGTTTTCAGGGTCCTCAAAGAACGTAAATAGCTTAGGTGCCCATGTCTTGAATTCATTAATAAATCACAGGAGTCGAATAAAGTACCAGAGTTGTGGAGGGTTGCAAATGTTGTGCGGAATTTTAAGAAATGAGATAGATCACTTGCGTTGAACTACAAGCCAATTAGATTAACATAATTGCAGGAATATTACTACGCAAAAGCCATTTGTTTATATTTTGAAAAAGTTAGATTGATAAAGATTCGAACGTGGTTTCACTTATATAGGGTTGCTCGTGTTTAATAATTTTGCTCATTCTTTTCTGGTATATTTCAGCTGATGGTGGGAAGGATTTCAGCATTTAATATCTTGATTTCATCAAAACCTTTGATAATGTCTCAAGGAAAAAATTCGTTAGAAAGTTAAAGCCACAAGGTATTAACTTTTGAAGGGGTGTTCTACAAGGGCATGATTTTCAAAATGACGTCAAATCTGATTTAATATTTATATGTAAATCCTGTAAATTTAGACAGGATTGACCAGAACCTTTTGAAATTTGCAGACAATGCAAAAAATAGGGAGGGAAATAAAATCAGAAGATTGAAAATCCCTACATGGCGATCTAGATAGGCTTATAAAATTTACGAAATATTATCAGATAATGTTTAGTGCTGAAAAATATAGGGCTTTGAGCCTAGGAAATAAGTTACTGGATATAAGTAGGACAATTTCGAAATTGCTAAATCTGCATGCGAGAAAGACCTGAGAATCATGATTAGTAACGCTCATGAGGTAAAAAGTCAATGCATTCAATGTTGGGTTTGGTGGGTTGCTTGGCTTCGTACGTTTTAGCACTTGGTTTAGGTTTAACAAAGGTTTGGTGCTATAGGTTTAGCACTTTGTATTTTGTACGTTGTGGCAAATCAAGACAACACGCTGTACTAACAGTAACCGACATAGTCATGTAAACGCCTCAAAACGCAACAGATTATATGTGCTGCATATGTCTAGTAATATGCACATTACTACACACTAAACCACTGAAATGTTATAAATAATATTACCACTAAAATATGAAGTTACTGAACAGGTAAAAGAGTTTACTTCTTATGAGTGCGTTTTACACGGCTGTAAACTTTCCACAACTGCTACCACTCTTGCATGTAACTACATCACCACAGATGTAAATTGCTAATGTAGGACGTTTTTATAGCACAAGTGGTTTATTAGACTATTGATATGTACATAAAAACTTTTTTTGCACAGTTTAATGTACTCGGGCAGCTTCACAAAACAATTACTTGCTTAGATAAATGAAATTTGGGGTTTGGGTTCTGTGTCCATTATGTTTCTGTAACATTTTCCACTACCGTCCACGGGGTGTGTATAAGGGTGTGTATAATAAATTAAAATCAAATACAAGAGACTTACCATGTTAATACAATTACTCTCTGTGTGGTGGAGATAGGCTCTATACTGCTCGATGGTCTCCAACCCCACAACACGACACTCGTTGGCAGACTTCTTGACCGTTATCATTGACTCTGTTGATATCAATATCTTTACTGCATCATTCAAATAAACACACCATCAAAATTTTACTAGATTAATAAGCACTCGCAATATAAAAAGATGACATGGCCAGGTGAACACATTTGGTAAACAATATATTAGCTTATTTAACGCTTGAAACATCTCTTAATGAATTATCCCCCAACGTAAAAATGCTGAAGAAATCTTTGGATAGTTTAGAAACATTGATCAAAAGATTCATCATGTTCATCCATGAACTTGGTTAACTGAAAATTTACAATTTCCCCTGCATGTGATGCTCAGAAGCCTACTCTAGCTAACTTTTCAAGTCTTCTGTAAATTATATTGAGACTGCTCTCATAGACTATATATACACTAGAAGGGGTGCCCAAATCGGTCTGTTTCTTACCCCCCTTACCTTCCCTTCCCCCTTCCTCTTCCATTTCCCATTTCCCGCCTCCATTCCCCTTCTCCCTCTGTCACTCGTCCCCTTCTCTTCCCTTTTCGTCTCCCTCCACCACAGACATAGACATATCAATATATAGATATAGAGGAGAAATACTATGGAGCTGAACGAAGATCGAACCAGTGTCCTGGGTAATCGCGACGTACGTCTTAACCCATGAAATGCGAAACTGGAGGCACCAAGTTTCGTACGGCCTCCAGGTTCTTAGCGGATCCGTGTGGATCCCAGGTTGTGTAACTGTTATTACTAGTGTGCTCTTGAATTGTGACGCTTGAGTTGTACAAAAGTAACGTGTGCCTAGGAGAAGAACCCTGGTAGCAGTCACGACCCACTTAGTCAAAGATTGGGGAAAGATGTACACGTTCGTAAGTGCTTGCGTAAGTGCTTTCGTGAATCTGGCCCCTGGAGGGCCTGCTGTATTATATGTTTTGCACAGAACAGTGGGACGTTTTACGGGCTCACCATAGCCCGTGCTACATGGACACTTCGTTCTGAGTAGCTAAATCTAAAACAACAACAACAGTGGGACGTTCACTACATTAAACTACCACCACATTATATGAATTAACCCATAAGAGTAACCCCCAGCATGTTGTAGTCCATAGGTTAAGACAAGCGTCTGGGGTTACCCTGGACGCTGATACGATCCTCGCCCAGCGCTGTAGGATTTATCCTAGATATATCCCGGTATTGTGATCACAATGTGTATTGATATTTCTCATAACGAATAAGAGGAAAACTTACCGCTACTCGCAGGCTTCGGGTTTGCAAAGAGGTGGAAGTTGCTGAAAGAATTGGCGAAATGTCAATGATTTACAATGATTGCTGTCATCCATCATTGTATTGTGCATAATGAGGATATAATACATATAATGAACGTTCATGGTCAATATAATCAGCTTCACGCGGCGGTCGTGATCAACATGACCTACAAAGAACGTCGCTTTTCGCTCGTATGCGTTACATAAGGCCAAAAATTGTCGTACTGGAAAATGGTAGCGGCTCGCCAAAGTGACGTACTGTCCCGTTTTCTGTTTTGGGTCCTATGGTAGGTTAGGAGGTCACTTTACGGTCACTTTACATGACCGTTCTCTTGGCGCTAAGAAACCTCAGGAGGACGGGCTGCACCCACAGCCGTGCGGTGGTACTTTATTAATATTATTGCTTATACAGAAGCAGGTATAATGGGTTGTAAAACTACATTTTTTCCCCCTCTCAAAAATTGGCTGAAGAGTGTGAAAAGTTTATATAATCGTTATATAATATAGCCTCCCCAAAATCTGTATTCCATTGACTTCAGTGTAGGTATAAACTAACTCTCTTATATAATAACAAGTTACACAATACCACCTATTCAATTAAGAGCTCACGGGATAAGAGGAATTGTTTTATGCCTAAAATTCATAATTTTACGAATTATTGGTTTTATAATAGCTTAGAAATGTCTAGTAAAGAAAAATAAATATTGTCAATAAAAACTAGATTGGATAAGGTTACTATCCAGGAGGGCTAGAAGGATGGTACTATCCAGGAGGGCCAGGAGGACGGTACTATCCAGGAGGGCCAGGAGGACGGTACTATCCAGGAGGACCAGGAGGACGGTACTATCCAGGAGGGCCAGGAGGACAGTACTATCCAGGAGGGCCAGGAGGACGGTGTTACGAATCTTACTAGGATTCTAACATTACTCTTGATGCTTATATTACTTTATTGCCTTGTTCTATAATTAATATAATATCCAGTTGGATGATATTAGATTATTGTATGTTATATATTGTAGCATGCTGTAGTGTGCCTGAGTTGCATTATATTGTATGAGGCTTTTGTGCAAGTATTTTCATGTTGGTTTCTCCGTGTGGGGGGTTGACCATATTTGGATGTGGCCAGTGTGGGAACTTGATGTCAAGCGAGTGTTTATAGTTCAACCTTGATTAATTCTCGTTATTGTTTGCCAGTAAATTATATTGAGCAATGTAACAGTATTTAATACTCTTAAGATTAATAATGATTTGAATATTAGTACTACATTTTGTTAGTAGAATTTCCACAATAGTTTATGTGGCTGTTTAGTTGATATTGTGGTAGGATGCCTGGCCTGGGAACCGACGCTTGGGCAGAGGCATGGCAGAGTTGATCGGGAGGAGTCATGTATTTTAAGTCCATGGTTATTGTTATTTTAGCTAATACTCGGTTAATTCTCTGGTTAGATGATTGTACATTTATTCCATTAAATAGTTCATGTGCTGGTGATATTGCTCAATAAGGAGTTTGTATTATATTATTGCATGCTAAAGAATATTTTTGGCTATTACCTGTACCATTTAATTGTTATGTTTGTCATCCTTAGCGTAGATATATTGTTTCCCCAAGTTATGCAGTGGTTTATTCCTTTACCCCTAGACACCTGTTGGCAAGGCCGATTTAATATAATTAATCACTGCTGGGAAAGAACCGTACTAAGTCTCAAGGGTTGTAACAGACGGTACTATCCAGGAGATAGTATCGTCTTGTTTTTGTTTATGCCAGGAGATAGTTTTTGATGTCGGCATACGTCGCGCAGGGACTCTGTTCCTGGGCAGGTGACCGGACGTGGGTCTTCCTTCTTAGGATGTCATCTTCTTCGTCGTCTTGCTTCTTGTAGGTATGGCGATGCATTAGAAGGTGCAGGAGAGCCCTGGAGTAAGAAGTCCTCAGGGCTGTAAGTGTTGTCCCGTTGGGGTGGAGATGGTGGTGCTCCCACTGTGATCTCTTGTTCCGATGCGTCTTCGGTATCCGGTGAGGTGGCTGTTGAAGGTTTAGGTGTATGTGGTACAGAGGGAGTGGGTCTCTGTGGCTGTGGAGCAGAGGTTGCACGGACGGTGGTAATACTTCCAGCGGGCGCACACATAAAGTGTTTACGTCCGCAAGTTCGTCGGGTTAAACGTTGATAGCAGGTGTTGCAGAGGGAGAACCTGGCTGCTGGACTGGGGGTCACGTCCACATGTGCTACAGGGACGGTGATTAATGCGGGAATTCATGGACATCCAGTCAGAAGTGTTACTATCCATGTATATGTCCTAAACAGAAAGTGACTTATGGCCTAGACTACTTACCTAAACAAGCACCTGCCTCTGTTCTCAGTCTACAGGGAAAAGTGCTTTCAAACCATTTTAAACGACCAAGGTTTCTAATCTGTCGTTGTCAACGAGAGCACAACAGACAACGTCCATTGAAGTGAGTTGTCTGGGAAGAGTAATAGCTATGCTGATAACTTTACTCGACCACTTACAACACTTCATCTTTGAAACTATGCGTGGAATGCGTTAGGGCACAACTAGTTTGTCCCCGGGAATTAAGATAATTAGAACTAATCAGAGGCTACTGCTACTGCCACATACCAGTTGACGAGGCCTGATTGGTTTTCCTTGTAAGGGCAATAAGGCTAGGATCCGTTTTTTTTTATATAACCTGAACTGAACATACGACACCCGTATCAAGCCTTATTCCAGGTCAAGAATACTTCCTGTTATAGTGTATTTGGTTGATATTCTGGGACACAAATACACCTATGACTTAAATTGTTCAAGCCTAACCGAACATTTAACCTCCTACAGGTATTGTTTCTTGATGCTTGTCGTGCACCTGTGTGTACTCACCTAGTTGTGCTTGCGGGGGATGAGCTTTGGCTCTTTGGTCCCGCCTCTCACCTGTCAATCAATTGGTGTACAGATTCTGGAGCCTATTGGGCTCTATCAAATCTACATGTGAAAGTGTGAATGGAATCTGCCTCCACCACATCACTGCTTAATGCATTCCACGTGTCCACATTACTGCCAGCATGTGTGTCGCGCACCCGTGTGTGTGCGTGCGTCGCCCACCTGTGTGTGTGTGTGCGTGTGCTTGGCGCACCTGTGTGTGTGTGTGCTTGGCGCACCTGTGTGTGTGTATGCGTCGCGCACCTGTGTGTGTGGGTGCGTCGCGCACCTGTATGTGTATACAGTGCAGTATATTATTATATTACAGATTCAGTAGATTACAGTAGATTCACAAGATTACCAGCGTCAGAAGAGTTATTTTTACTTTCCTAAGCGGGTAGAAGGGTGGAACCCTCATCCACTGAAGACCTCGGTCATGTTCAATTTAAGTTCAAGTACGTTTATTGAAACAATAAAATACATCTCAAACGGATAGAGGGTATTTCTTAGGCTATTTCTACCCCCCCCCCCACTCGGTTATGTCTCTCCTTGTTTTTGCGTCTTTATGGAATGTAGGCTGGATACCAGAGGGGGTCAGTCTGTGTAATATCTTAGGGGGGGAAATAATTGTGTACTATGCAATACGATGACTAGAACTGGATGGACAAATCCACAAGGGCCGTGACGAGGATTCGAACCTGCGTCCGGGAGCATCCGGACGCATCATAGAACTGGATGGCATAGTCTAAGTGCACCTCACCAAGGCCACATATATTTGGAGGACGATGTTTTTGGATTTATGGCAGACTTATCTGGTCATAAATCCAAATATTGTGTTGGCTGTGTTACACTGCTGCCTAGGTCTGTTAATCATGATCCGGTCTCCTTTCGTAATGCTATTTTCTAGTATATGTATCATTTATTTGGTAGACGATGCAACTGTCATTTGCTAAGTTTAGGACTATCAACATTGAACTTCATCTGCCACTTTCTGCTCAATTCTGCAATGTGATGAGGTCTTTCCGGAGCTCCACAGAGTTCGCATTCAAATATATTATTTGTCCTGCACAGGATGAGTGCACAAAATAAGGAAAAGGAAGTGTAACGCGCAGAGAAAGTACACCCATGACTCGCCCTGGGAACCTCCTGGGAACCTCCTAGTAAGGTCAGCCTGTGACCTCAGATTCAGCTAGAGTTAATTGAAATATTTTCTGGCTCCTCCCTAGTCAGCTTGTTCCTGTTTATGAATAATCCTGATTGTCTTGGCAAACAACTTAATGGTACATCTTGAGTGGTTTTTCACACACCATGGGAAGCTGATGCCTTGATGTGCTGACAAACTATATAGGTGTGAAAAACACTTTCCTGTGTAGGCTGAACTAGCTGGGAACAGGACTTCACTAGACTTTCCCACAACAGTGCAAACGCCTTCCCCCTGATTCGGGGCATGACATAAGATTTTATATATATATACCCCTGTATGATAGGAGAGAGAGTGCTGGAGGACAAGAGGCAGTGTGGGCCACAAGTCATCAAGCGGGGCTCAAGAGATACTCTCCCAGGTTGTGGATCAGGACATAGAAGGTAATGTGGGTGATCTTTGATACTGTCCATGTAAGATTTCTAAATATTTGCCAGTAGGGACTTATAGTTGGTGAATAGCATATTTTGTTCTCAATAATCTCGTGTTAAACTCTCCATCTGTGTCCTTTGGAACCTTTCAATGTCCCTCCAATGGAACCTTTCAAACTCCTCAATGTTTAGTTTTGTTAACAACCAGCCCGTAATTAATGACAGTTAAAAAAAAGAGGACTCTGCAAGTCAAGCGATGTTTCTTGCCTCATTGCTTGATATAGCTAATGGAGAGGCAGGATGGTGGCAGCGTAATTAATTTGTTCCCTGTGTAGCTTTTCCTTAGAAGTGTACCATTGGTCCCCGGTGTAGCCATCAGTGGTTTACCATATGTCAGTTCATATTACGTCAAATATAAATAACCAGTGTTCAAGAACTAATATCCTTAAGACTTTACCTTTATCAATTTTTACAAAGTGTTACTCAGTGTATATTAGCATTAATCAGTATCGTCTAGGATACAATCTAATCTAGTGTACGATAGTGTAGTGTTACAGATGGAAGGTGCTCCAATAGATAAAGGTGTCCCTAAAACAGAAAATAGAGGAAGTCCTCGGAGTAGCTGGATGTTATCAGTGTCGCCCAAAAGGGGGGGGGGCAGTATTAGAGATAATCATATTCTTAATCTTTATGAATGATTTACACAAGGACAGTCATTC